>NC_072780.1:0-227500 GCF_022539595.1 Amphiprion ocellaris | reverse complement strand
CAACATTATTTTTTTTATGTCACTGTATTGCTTATAGATATTATACACGAATGACAACATATTTAACATGCAGTTGTGTCTAATTTTGGAAATATTTTTACAGTATTGATCTTGAACTTAAAATTCTCATCTGTTCGGGTTAGGGGTTAGGGTTTTAAAGATATTGTAGTAAACCTGTTGACTACTTTATATTAAATAAGTCAGCAAGCCTTGGAGTCTGGCCAGTCTTTTCTTCAGGAGGAAATGACATCATGTGGAGCAGGTCATGTGATCTGGAATTAACACACTTCCTGGAGAGGTGTTTTTGGAATGGGGAACTTAGTGGAAAATGATTTCTGGGACACAGATACAATTTGTTATTTTCCATATAAAGTTTGATATTTTGCAAAAAAAGAAATATATGTCATCATTATCTCAACTTATTAAAAAGAACACAAAACTATTTCTGAATCAGCTCATTTATTATTGTTTAGCTCATTAGGAGGTGGTTGTTATTAAATTCAGACAGTTATTTAGTTGACATTTAGTGATATTCAGTCATTTTTTATTAATGTGATTGTTTCCACAATAAATAATTACTGAATTTGTAAAGTCATGATCGTAATGAACATAAAAAATGTTTTTTACTTTTAATAAAAATTTATGCAATACATGGACTAAAAGTCCCTCAATTATTTATTGATCCTTCTGCTCTTTGAGAGATAAACGCAGATTTAGTTCGGACATATGTGAACATACTTCAGCTCTGTACCACTCCTTTAATAGTACAGCTTGTATCTTTCTTTTTTGACAAAAGATCTCTTTTTACAGAAGTGAAAACGAGAAATCTTCTATATCGAGGCCTCGTCTTCCTTCACTGACCTGCTCCACTATTTAAAGAGTCCATTATCTGTTCATTTATAGTTTTCTCATAATGTTACCTTTATGGTCTCCTAGAATATGTTTACCTGCTTTAACCATCAAAAACACTTCATTTTTCTTACACTGTACATTGTTGCAGCACCTCTTCTCACCTCCTGCCTGAAACACTCGCTAACGGTTCCTGTCTCTTTAAGGTAGATAGGCTCCTCCTACTCCTCTCTGACTGGTCTGTTCTGTGTGATTGACAGGAGGCGGAGCCCCTCAGGGTCGTACTATGATGGTGGGGGGGGCAGGATGCTTACCTCACCCTCGGACCTCGGTCTGGACCGCCATGCTCGCTCACCACACGGCTACCACGTTAACGGGGAGGAGGAGCTGCGGGCCCGGAGACGACCAATCAGAGATGGGAGAGGCCGCTGGCACTCACAGGTGAGTCAGATACAACAGATGGAGTTTATCTATTGAACTTAATGTCTTGTTTATTTTTTTTTTTATGTATTATTATTTTTTGTTTTTCTGAAATTTATCATTTATAATGCTAATAATGAACAATCATTTTTTAAAAGTTTTTTTATTCACCATTTTTAAAAACTTTATATTTTTTTGTTTACCCCATTGTCAGAGCAGTTTGCTGAAACAACAGCATATTGTTTATTTCAATTTATTTTAAAAAATGAATATATTTTGATCCATATTACAGTCAAGCTCGAAATGATTCATACTCCTAGCAAATTTTAACTTAAATTTATTTTTAAATGTAAAGTTGAAAAAGCCAATTACAGTCAAATTGTCTCGAGAAGCTTTACAGAACCTATATGCCTGACTCCCAGAGCAGCCCTAAGGCAACAGTGGCAGGAAAACACCCTTTTAACAGGGAAGAAACCTCGAGCAGAACCCGGCTCTAATGTGGGGGACCCATCTGCTGCTGGCCGGGCGGGTTGAGAGGGACAATAATGCCTCTTGTACATCATCTTATTATCTTTTGGGAAACACCTGTGTCATTTCTAATAAAAAATAATTTTTTTCTATTATTGTTCTCTATTATATATGTGTGTGTATATATATATATATATATATATATATATATAAAATAAATGGGTTTTTTGTTTTGCTCATTTTTTTCGGTATTTGGGTTTCCATATATGTATATAGAATTCTTTATTTTTTGTTTTATTTATTTTGCTTTTTTTTTATATTTGGGTTTCTATATATGTATACGGAATTGTTTATTTTTTAGCTTAATTTTTTTGCTAGTTTTTTTTCTATATTTGGGTTTCTATATATGTATATATATTTTTTTTTCATTCATTTTTTTCTCCTTTTTTCTATATTTGGGTTTCTATATATCAGTCCGTCCAGGAATTTGCGATGTTACGATCGCACGAATTCACGTGAAATCATCCAATCTCCACGACTTCTGCGTGACCTTGCAATTTTGTCCAATCTCTGCAACTTTCCTGCAATTTTTGCCCGCCTCCTGTGAGTTCCACCAATCATAGCGCAAACGTAATGCATGTACGTCACCAAACTCACTTTCTCGTTTATGGTTTGAAGACACAGACATGTCCCATTCTAATGTCTCTCATTCACCAACAAAAATTACTGCTGAAGACCGTGAAAAACAATTAATTCCCTGATGTTCTTCATCAAAGCAGAAGTAAACTGTTTTACACCTGTGCAATATTGTGGTGGAATATAACAACAGGAACAAAAGAATCGATTGATAAACACTTTTGTACCACGAAACACATTAGGAGAATGTCTGAAACGAGCAGACCACAGACCAGACAGATCACCGTGATGGAAACTGTTGCATCTAGAACTGTTGGAGCTCTGAAAGAATTAAGGGAAGTTAGACTAAGTATTTCGCCAAGGAACACGGTGGAGTTATGTGACGATCGTCGTATGTGAATCATTACTCATAAACAGACTAAGAGATTTGGATGAAATTTTCAGAGAAGGTCAGAAATGACACAAGGACCAAGTGATTAGATTTTGGCAGTGATGCGGCTTAAAGTTTGGATCCACAGATTTGTTAAAGATTTCCCATTGAGGTAGCAGCACGGCGTCTGACAGTGGCAAGGTAACCATTGCAACAAGCTGAAAAAATGCAACTTTTTTAGCAACTGTCACTGTCTCCCACAATTTCATCGCAATAAATAAGCTTAAAACATTGTAACTTACATCGCAATTTTTTAGAAAAGCTGCTGCGAATTCAGGCATTTTCAGCCACAACAATCTGGAAAAACGCCCGCGAAATCCTGGAGGGACTGATATATGTGTATCGAATTTTTATTTTTTTTTATTTTTTTGCTCATTTTTTTCTATATTTGGGTCTTACAGGGTTTAATCAAAATTTTTACTGTATATCATAGTCTCTTTTTATTTAGCTATTAATCAGAAGATGTTAAATTCTGTGTCCTGTCATCAGTTTAACTTGAATTGTTGGAGCTGTAGTAAACGCTGCATGCTGTAGGGGGCACTGGCAGATGATGTTGACCTTGCTCCTTTCTCGGATCAGGACCACCCTCTGGACCAGGTTCAGGATGAGCGTGAGCTGCGGCGGCGGCAGGAGGAGGAGTTCCAGGCTCGTTACCGTAGCGACCCCAACCTAGCTCGTTACCCAGTAAAGCCACAGCCAAGCGAGGAGGCCATGAGGATGTTAGCTCAGGTCGGCAGGGTCCGCCACCAGCGTCGCCACAGCGATGTCTCCCTGGCAACACCTGAGCCAGACCACATGACTCTACGACATACAGGTAAGAGCAACAACTGGCGGCCTGTTAACGCTTTCCTTTATTCTTCGGTCTGACTGTTGTGTTCGTTGCAGCTCTCTGTCAGAACCGGCCGCCGGGAGGTCAGAGGTCATTCTCTGTGGACCGAGCAGCCAATCACATCAGTCCAACGTCTCCCCGCCGCAGTCCATTACCACAGCAACACCTGGACCCAAGCTCCGCCCTCAAGAGGAAACAGGCTAACGACAGCGCAGTGCAGAGGGGGCGGAGGATGGGAAAGATGCACGTGATTGGCAGCTTCAGCAGCTCGGAGGAGGAGCTTGTGACCACGCCCGAATATACCAGCTGTGACGAACACGACAGTGAGTAGCTACATGCTAATGCTAGTTACAGTCAGGTTGGTGGCTTCACGCTAACTGCTAGTTACATGAAGCTAAGATGAATACATGCTAGCTGGTAGTTACATAAGGCTAGCTACATCCTAACTGCTGGTTACAGGAGGTTAGGTGGCTACAAGCTAACTGCTTGTTACATTAGGGTTGGTGGCTACATGCTAATGGCTAATTACATGATGCTATGGTGGATACATGCTAGCTGGTAGTTACTTGAGGCTAGGTGGCAACATGCTAACTGCTAGTTACATGAGCTAGGGTGGATACATGCAAACTGCTAGTTACATGAAGCTGGGTGGCTACATGCTAACTGCTAACATGAAGCCAGCATGGATGCATGCCAACTGGTAGTTACATGAGGCTAGCTACATCCTAACTGCTAGTTAAATAAGGCTAGGTGACCACATGTTGATTGCTAGCTACATGAGGCTAGGTGGCTGCATGCTAACTAACTGCTAGTTACATGAGACTGTGGTAGGGTTGGAGACATGCCAACTGCTTGTGATATGAGGCTAGGGTGGCTTCATGCAAACTGCTAGGTACATGGGCTAAGGTGGATACATGATAACTTGTTTTTACATGAGGCTTGGTGGCTACATGCACACTGGTAGTTACATGAGGCTAGCTACATCATCACTGCAAGTTACATGAGGCTAGGTGGCTACATGGTAACTGCTAGTTACATGAGGCTAGACGGCTACATGCTAACTGCTAGTTACATGAGGCTAGGTGGCTACATGCTCACTGGTAGTTACATGAGGCTAGGTGGCTACATGTTAACTGCAAGTTACATGAGGCTTCGTGGCTGCATGCTAACTGTTTATTTCTGTGATGTGCAAAAGTTTGGTCCAAACTTTCACTGTCAGTTTTATTGAAAGTAAAAGATCAACTGATTTCCAAATGACAGAAAATTAAAGATGACACTTCCATTATATTTGAAGAAACGTTGCTTTTTCTTTACTTCTTGTTAGTTTTAAAATACCAAAAATAAATGGAAAGGGGCCTGAAGCAAAACTTTTCATACAAGTTGTCATAATCCCCTTCGTGGTAGTATTACAACTTGTAAAGATGTTTTGTAACAGTGAAGTCTTTTAGTTTGCTTCAGATTTGGGTAGAAGTACGGAGAACTCAATGATGACTTCTGTGCAGTTTAGCACAGTTGCAATGCCATAAATCATAAAAAAATGGAAAAAATTCAGAGGTGTTACCAATACTGGAAAAAACAGTGGCTTCACTTTTAACTGTAAACATTTAACTGTTTACATTTTTAAAACCTCTTCAAACTGTTTTTCAGTCTACATTTCACATAAACTCTACAGAGTACTTCACCGTGCTGAATGTATCTTCCAGCAACTAGCTTCTGAGCGACGCGACATTTGCTTTATTGATCCAGAACACTTTCACTCTCAACCTGTCTTGTTGTCTCCTCTTTGCTGTATGGAAACACAGCCTGCAGTTCACCTGAGAACTCTCAGAAGTTTATATCACATGACAGTTGGTCACGGCTGTGTCAGTCACAGCTTTTCTGTTATACTGATGCTTTTTTAGTGTGAGATTGATGAAATGATCATGATTTAAGATTAGATTTGGTATGATACGTTCAGGGCTCGTCAGAAAGTTGAAAATCTAAATCTTTTCTCTGCAAGATTTGACTAAAACTCCATGTGATGAGTGAATCATTTCCTGTAGACTAAGAAAAATGTAGGTCACATAGATATAACAAATAAACTAACAATGGATATGTAGATCACATGATAAAATTATAGTACTCCTCATAACATACTTTAATTCTGTGTTAATGATGTCGAACAATAAAATAGAGAGCTAGAGTTACTTTATTTGCTTGGTTCCATTCCCCAGGCTGCTAATTAGGAATTACTACATACAACTCAACAGTAATTAATATTTTCCTTTTTGATAGATTTGTTTTTTATCCAACACCAGCTCAGCAGCTCAACTTCTCCATGAGACAGATGTATGTATCTGTTTGAATGTTCTTCTGCCCCCTAGTGGAACACACAGAGAACTTAAGCTCCACATTGGCGGAACATGTGACCTTCGGTACGAAACGAGGAGTTTTCAGGGTTTAAGTTGAGAAAAGAAGGAAGTGGAGAGAACGGAGAGAGACACCGAGTCTCTGTTCTCTGCATCTGTCTCTAATTAGCTCAGTGTGATAATCTTCTTACAGTTGAATCTGCCTTCACCTCCACCGGCTTCACCTGCACTTCCTCCGTCGGTCACCAGAGGGTTCCACCGAGAACCCAGGGAACCAGGCCCACTGTAAACCCTGACCTCCAAGGGTTGAACTTTCTCCACAGAACAACCCAGTGAAGTCTTTTCTACAGTTCTGCAGGGTTCCACTGTCCATCCGCTACATGGTTCTGATTGCGTTCTCAGGGTTCCTTTCAAGTGTGTTCATATTTAAAGGCTCAAGTTCAAGTTGTTCTCTGTGGTTCTTGCGCTCTGTATTGTTTGGGGTCTACATCGGTACCGTCAGTGTCTCCTGATGTTCCATTGATCTCAGATAAGGTTCTCTACAGGGCTCTGCTATTTTCTGTACAAGTTTTCTTCATGAAGTTCCTGACGTTTAGGTCTTCTTGAATGTTCCTGAGGGTTTTGTCACTGTTTTGTTACACTTTCACTGTTTGAGCTTATATTGTGTCTTTAATTGGGATTTCCTGGGTTCCTGGAAGTTCTTGCGGTTGTTCTGTTGGGGTTGCTGCTTCTGCTCTGTTGCATTGTAGTGTTCCTGAGGGTTCTGTCACTGCTGTTGGATTTTTGTTTGTTGACATTATAGTTTTAGGACTTTTCTTGCGTTCCTCGGGGTTCTGCAGATGTTCTAGTGGGCTGTTACAACTTTGAAGCATTGTTCATAAGTTCCTGAGGATTCTGTCATTGTTGTGTTGGACTTTTTTGAGGTTTTACTGGGACTTCTAGGGTTTTTTTTCTGTGCAGATGTTCTACAAGGGGCACTGTTCGTCTCCTTAGGGTTTGCCACTGTTCTGTTGAGGTTCTATGGTGTTTTAAAGGGTTTTTCCTGTGATTCTGAGGGCTGTTTCTGCTTTGTAGCAATGTTCTGTTCCTGAGAGTTCTTCTAAAGATTGCTGGAGGTGTTGCAGATACAGTTGCAGGTCGTCATGCTGACGAGTTAATCTGCTGTCTCCGTTTCGTTGGACCAAAAATCACCTGGTCAGATTATAAGCTCTGATTGGCTCAGAGGGCTCTTGGCCCCTCCCCTCGCTTCTGGAGATGACGGAGCAGCTCAGACTTTCTGCTGCTGCCATCCTGAAGACAAACTGACTGAAATAAGAACCCGAGAACCTGCAACGCACGCCGGGCTTGGAGAACCGTGGGGAGTCCTGCAGGATCCTGGAGAACCTGTCTGGTAATCCCATCCAGATTACGGCAGAACACCTCGACCTGCTTCTGTTAGTGCTGCCGGGCCCCTGAATCACCGTCTCTGCTGGGCTTCAATTGGATTAAAAGAGGAGAGTGTGGATTATCAGAAGTCAGTGTAGAGAACACGAATAGAACACAGACATCAGGAGAACATGCCTGCAGCCGGTCGACCAGAGGGCTGCAGGTTTGGTAATTTGGTTTCTTGGTGAACTGTTGGATTTCTTGGTGAACTGCGGGATCTCTTGGGGATCTATTGGGTTTTGCGGTGGTCTCTGGGATTTCTTCTGAACTGCAGTGTTTGTTGGTGAGCTGGAGGGTTTCTTGTTGATCTGCTCGACTTCAGCGGCGCAGATTTGATTGAAAAGCTGGGAGACGGGGGGCGAGGCCAACGCTGCAATGTTGCCCCAAACACTCCAGCGTACAACAGCCAGTTCTACTGTCAGATCGCTGGTGGACCTCCGAAACTAACCACTAATTAACAATGCTAACAAGCTACCAGTCAGTGTTTGGACTCCGCTAATCCCATTACAGACAGGTATGAACTGCTCTGCAGCCTGCATGCAGAGCTCAGAGCACACAGTGATCACAGAGCCAGTAGCGAGGAGGAGAGAGGAGCTGCAGGTTCACCTCCTCCTCTTCACTGTCCTCCTCTTCCTCTGGTGAAGCCTCCTCCTCATCCCTCATGGCATCCACAAAGATCTGTGAGTACAGCAAAGGTTAAAGCTGCTTTGACTCAGCAAGACGGATTATTATAGGCAGAGCTAACGGTTCAGAGACCCCTGCCCCCTTCTCCTCCAAGGTTCAAACCCTATATGTTTAGATGTTGTGAAACTGATGTGTTTTTGGGATTTGGCCTGTTCAAACTGATTGTAGATTCACCAGTAACTGTGCATTTTAACCCACTGAACCCCAAAACCTACCAGCAGGTTTGAAAATCACCAAAATGACATCATTTGTAAGGCTTAAACTGTGAAAACAGAAAGAACTGTTAGATTTTTCAGTCTGAGATGGTCCTTGAACTATTGTAATCAGTGACAATCAGAAAATGACCAACATGACACCACTTCACAGAGTTTTTAGGTTAATTGTGTTAAATAAAACATAATGCAGCACGGTTTAAAAATTGTGTGCAGAGAAGCAATAATTTGAAGGATACATTCAGTATGATGGAATATCTCTCTATAGCTGATGTGAAAGAGAGTTTGCGGGGGCTGTAAAAATGTAAATTGTACAAACACCGATAATATGTGGGCATCAGCATGGAGTTGGAATACTGGTGCAGATGTTGACTTCAGGTCTTTTGCTCAACCTGTTTGTCTGGTTTACTTTAAATCTAAAAACATACATCAGAATCAGTCCAGTTGAATATGTTTCATTCAGCTGCCTGAAGTGAGGTGATGATCGTTCAAAACATCATTTATGAGGCTGAAAACGTAGGACTCCGAATACTGTAAAACTGGACCTCAAACTGCTATTCTATTTCCTCTTTTCTTAACCCTTGACGACACAAGGGTTAAGTACTTACTGCAGCTACACGTACTGTTGCTTGCATTATGCATGCGATTAGGAAAGACTTCATCATAATATTATGCTTCAAGTTTTGACCGTCATCTATCTGTGTGCTCTTGGCGGTTTGAGCTTTGTTTATACTCGCGCAAGACACTTTGACAATTGTGATGTAACCGTGCAGAGGATTGTGGGTAAGAAAGGCCAGGGAAGCACGCTGGCTTGCCAACTGCAGAAGCTGACCGGATGTAGTCGGACATCCAGGTATTTTTGGCATAGTACATTTAGCATACTCCATATTGGGACGTTCTAAGTGTTTTTCTGCTGTACTACATATTATAGTAGGATGGATGTTGCTTCTAAATGATATCTGACTCCTTCTGGTTGCTAGGAGACATGGACAGCCAATGGTGGGATCATGGTACCTGGCATGGCGAGCCTGGGCCCATGTCTATGGTAGGTCTATCAATCCACTCACCTGATCAATACCATCATCAAACATTGATCAATAGTATCACTGAACCTGTCACTGGAAATGAAAACTAGGGATGACTTTTTTGCCAATAAACGATGTGCCGATATTGTCCAACTCTCAATTTCCGACTCGGCTATCAATCGAGGGCTATCATCTGTGGGCTACTGAACTAATTTTAGGTAACATCACAAATCTCCTGTGGTGGAATTAACATATTATGTCTAATTTTATTGTGATGCCCCATTGGATGTATTTTCAAATGCAACAAGGCTTTCGAATGTAAACATTATCTGTGCAAAATAAGAAAAGTACTTCGACTTAAGATATGGAAAAAATGCCTTTTTAAAAAAAAATTGTCTCAAACAACAGTTCACACTCTCCCTCCTTCTATGAGTAAATGACGGCAAAATCCAGGCATTATTTTATCAGTTTTCATGATAGGCAAAAAAAAAATAAAAAAATGCTAACGATATTGAACATTATTACATTTTTATGCCAATATCGGGCCGATAATATTGGTCCACTGATATTATCAGCCTGATATTATCGGTCCGGTATTAGAACATCCCTAATAAAACTACGTCTTTTAAATAACTTCTAAAAACCCACGTTTATAGACTCGCCTTCAAGTAAAGTTCTCTTTGATCACTCTCTGCCCTTTTATCCCTTTTAAAATGTTCACTGCTTGTCGTCCCTCTTTCCAACCTCCTGATCTTAGTCTATTTCTGTCTTTTATTTTCTCTTCAGCTTCTCTCTTAACCCTCGTGTGATGCTGTCCTTTTAACCAGCATTTAATTAGCTATCCATTCTGTACATTTTGCCATTTTTTTATGTTGTCAAAGCACTTTGTGAATGTTCTTCTTAAAGATGCTATACAAATAACGTTATTGTCATTAATAATAATAATAATAATTTAATTAATATTAATATTAAATCAATCAAGCTGATCAGATTTTCCTTCCAGCTGATCGGTTTTAGCCGTCATGTTTGTTGCTGTTTCTAAGTAACTTTATTTACTTTACGCTGTGACTCATCAGCAGCCGGTCACATGGCAACCGTCCAAGGATGGAGAGCGTCTGATTGGCCGAATTCTGCTGAACAAGAGAATGAAGGACGGGACGGTTCCAGCGGATACAGGAGCGCTGCTGGGACTCAAGGTGGCGCTCCTCTGCTTCTTCTTCTTCTTTTCTTTCTTATCCTGTGGTACACTTCAGTGCCTTGCTCATGGGCAGTGTGTTTGCAGGTCGTCGGGGGAAAGATGACAGAGTCCGGACGCCTCTGTGCTTTCATCACCAAGGTGAAGAGAGGAAGTCTGGCTGACACCGTAGGCCACCTGAGACCAGGTAAACACACACCTGAGACCTTGTAAACATACATCTGAAATCTTGTAAACGCACACCTGAAACCTCAGAGCAGGTATACAAACACATTGGCTGGGTAAACACACTTAGTGACTGGGTTAATACGGGTCTGAGATCACTTAGAGAAGCTCTTTGTCAGTGTGATTAATGAATAAATAATGAAATTAGTCAGACAAACAGGAAGATGTTCTCATCGGCATCTTCTCTGCTGCAGGTGATCAGGTTCTGGAGTGGAACGGTCGGGTTCTTCAGGGGGCCTCATTTAATGAAGTCTACAACATCATCCTGGAGTCCAAACCAGAGCCACAGGTGGAGCTGGTGGTGTGCCGACCAATTGGGTTTGTCTCGTTTAAATAACTAAATTAGAACAGTTTACAAAAACGAAACAGTTTACAAAACAGTTCTGTGTTCTAAAAAGTTTCTGTTCTGTTAGGATATCCTGTTAACAGATTGTTGTTGATTTGTGTTCCTCAGAGATGTTTCCAGAGCAGCAGACGCCTCTCATGTCCAGCTGGACTCCAGTAAGTCTGTTACACAACAAAATGACCACAGGGACACAAACCAACCAGAAAGAGATGCGAAACCATCACAAACACATGCAAAACAATCACATGGAGACACAAAATGACCACAAAGAGACACAAAATGACATCAAAGAGACACAAAATGACCTCAAAGACACACTAAACACCCCCAAACATACAGAAAAGAACCACAGAGATATAAAATGACCCCAAAGAGACTAAACACCCACAAAGAGACATAAAATGACCATAGACAGACAACCACTAAGAGATACAAAACAGCTACAGAGGTAAAAAACAATCACAAAGATACATATAAAGTGACCATAGACACAAACAAAACAACCACAAAATGACACGAAACTGCCACAAAGAGACTCAAAACCACCACAGAGACAGAACGAACACTAAGAGATACAAAATGACCACAGTGGCACAAAACAACTGCGAACAAAGTATAGAGTGACCACAAAAAGACTAAAAGTGATCACCAAGAGACAGAACAACCACCAAGAGATACAAAACAGCCATAGTGGCACAAAACAACCATGAACAGACACAAAAAACAAAAAGAGATGCAAAGTGATCAAAAAAGACACAAAATGACCACAAAGAGACACAGAACCACCACCGGGTATACAACAACTACAAAGAGAGAAAACAACCAAACACACAAAAAACCAACCACAAAGAAAGTGACCACAACAAGACCTAAGTTCTCTATCTCAGTCTCTACGTTCTGTGCTCAGGTTCCAGTTCCTTCGACTCCCAGAAAGTCGGTCCATCCATTTCTGTCACGTCTCCCATGAGCCCCAGTGTTCTCTCCGGACAGGTGTCTGTAAGTTTACCCAGCATGCACTGCACCTCCAACACAGCTCACAACCAATCAGCTGTCGGTTAACAGCCATTTCCATGGCGATGTTTGTGTTTTCAGACTCTCAACAGGCATCCTCTGGTTCCCAGGATTCAGGTAACCTGTAGAACCGAGTGGAGTGAGACGTCTGTGTGCTCCACCTATCTTTGTTCTGTAGGTTAGTTTGTAGATGGACGTAGAGCAGTAGAGGCTCTAAGTAGAACCCCAGTTGTTCTGTAGGGTTCTTTCACTGAGGACTAGAGTTTTATTTGAGCTCCTGTTTCCACATCAGTTCTTAGTAGTGTTTTTGTTCTGTTTCGTAGGATTTTACATGATGGTTCATCAATTCTACACGGTTCCTCTGTTGTTTATGGGGTTTCTGACTCTTTTCTCTGAGGTTCTACTTCAGAGTGATGATTTCGCTCATGTTCGATGTAGTTTTGAAGTTTTTCAGGGGTTCTATCTGAAAGGTTCCTCTGATGTTTGTGGGCTTTCTGCTTCTCACTGGGTTCCATCAATGTTTAGCAGGACTCTTTATCTGTTCATAGAAAAGGGTTTCCCATTGTTCCCCTGAAGATCCCTGCATCTGGTTTATGGAACTTCTTTTAGTTCTTTATTGGTTTGAGGGTTTGTCGGTCTTTGCTTCTGTTCTAAAACCTCTGGTCTCTAAGGTTCCTTTGTTCATCTACACAAGCAGGGGCTCTTTGTTCTGTTTCTGTTCCACAAACCTGTGCTGTTCTGTAGGGTTCCATGTGTTCTCCTGGGTTCAACATCCGTTTCCTGTGGTTCTAATGTTGACTTGCATCTCCAAGGCTTTTCTCAGCTCTAAATTCTTCCACATCTGTTCATCTCTATCATTCTTCGCAAATTGTGTGAGGACTCATATCTGTTCTTTGTTATTCTCACCATGTTCTCTCAGGTTTCTCAACTGCTCTGTGGGATTGTTCTGTGGGGTTTTTCATCTGTCCTCTGTGGCTCCTACGTTCTGTAGTGTTCCACAAGTTTTCTCTCCGGTTTGTCTGTTCTGCAGGGTTTCTGCCTTTGTTCTTTGGTTCTAAAATCCCTGTGAATGATTTCCCTTCTGCTTTATTATGTTCAGTGTTTCCTTTGATGTTCATCTGATGTTCTTTGAGGTTCCTCTGCTGTTCAGAGTTCTTACATTGTTCTACATGTTGTATGTCAGTTGATTATAGGGGTCTTCCTGTGTTCTTTTGGGACCAACAGGGTGCAGCTACTGCTCTGTGGTCGTGTTCTAATCTAAAGGGTTCTGCCATTGATCTGTAGGATTGTACTTCCTGTGGTCTTCACATCTCCACTGCATTGAACATGTCACTATGCTGCTGTTTGATGGGCAACACGGTTCTTCTGTTGTTCTCCAGACTTCCTCTGTATCTCTGTAGGATTCTGATGATGTTGTTCTCTGGTGTTCATCTATAGGTCAAGCTGTGGTACGATAAAGTCGGTCATCAGCTGATTGTAACTGTTCTCGGAGCCAAAGAACTTCCTGTTCGGGAAGACAGCAGACCAAGGAACCCCTATGTCAAGATCTACTTCCTGCCAGACAGAAGGTAAAAAAGAACAAATCAGAACCAAGAGTTTTATAGACCAGAGGTTCCTCATCTGTGCTTTCTGATCCAGATGGTTGCAAAACCCATGGTGTGGTTCTGTCTATGTAAGCTTTGTAAAGTTGATTGTTCCTTTCTGTTCAAACAGCGATAAGAGTAAGCGAAGGACAAAGACGGTGAAGAAGTCGGTGGAACCTCGGTGGAACCAGACCTTCATGTACTCTCCGGTCCACCGACGCGAGTTCAGAGAGCGGATGCTGGAGCTGACGGTCTGGGACCAGGCTCGAGTCCGAGAGGAGGAGAGCCAGTTCCTGGGAGAGGTGAGAACACATCGAGAGCTCGGAAAATATAGAACCTTCCATGCTTTAACCCTCCTGTTGTCTTCATTTACGGGCACCAAAAAATATTGTTTCCTTGTCTGAAAAAAATCCAAAAATTCATCAAAAAAAAAAAAAAAAAATCCCCAAATCTCTAAAAATTTGCAAAACCTTCAGGAAGAAAATTTCAATAATTCCTGAAGTTTCCTTTCAAAGTTTTATTTTAAAAAAATCCCCCAAATTTGGCAAGAAAATTCTTGTAAACATTTTCAAAAGTTGAGTAAAAATCTTCCAAAAAAATCCTAAAAATATCTAAAGTGATTACATATATATCAGTAAAACTTCTAATATTTTCTTTAAGAACATTCACATAAAAATCAACCAAAATCCAGTGAAATTCGCTGGATTTTGGTAGATTTTTTTGTGAATGTTCTTAAGAACCATTTTTAACATTTTTTTTCCCACCAAAAATGTTCAAAGATTTCCCAAAAATGTTGAAAATGTGGACATCAGAAGTTTCACTGTGAAAATAGATATTTTTTTCCACATTTTCAAACTTTAAACCGGGTCAATTTTGACCCGCAGGACAACACGAGGGTTAAGGCCTCTACGCATTGTGCGATTTTATCAATCTTATAAATTCACACCTTGCTACACTGTACGACGTGAATCTAATCATCTTTGGACTGAATCTCAGTCTGCGATGTATGCGAGTCGACGTGAATGCGCAAGAATAAAACGTCATTAGTGTGCGCCGTCCATCCATGAAAAATAAACAACTGAAGCATAAACGGAGTTCCTACAATCACAGGGAAACTAGCCAAACATGAACCTTACAATCACAGGGAAACTAGCCAAACATGAACAGATTTAATTTTCATTTATTTAATAACATAAACTAAGTGCTGTAGCCACTATTTACAGCGGCGTGCGCGCATGTTAGGTTACTAACCTTGGAGCTGCAATTCCACCGCTATCTCCTTCCATACTTCGTCCTTTTTTGTCCGGTTGTGGTCCAAGCTGTAGGACACGTCTAAAAGGTTTCTGCTGCCACAACTCTACCAGGCTGTCTTCTTTGTTTAAAAATCCCACATACTTGTTTTGATGCGTTTTGTCGCCGCAAATCATCTGTTTGGGTTTATTGATCAGTACGTCATTTCATCTTGCATTTCTATTGGTTAGTTAGTTGTCGTAGGTCCAGCAGCAGTCACACTGTGAGATGATCACCCACAATTTTATGGCAGCTTGTCTTTGGTAGTCATGACAACGGCCGTCCTAGAACCTGTCTCACAGGGCGACGTAGGACCACCAATTTAGAGCCGAGATCAAACATATCACCACGATTCTCTCACCATTTGTATCTTTGGTCTGGGACGGCTGAAAATCACACAGTGTATAGAGACCTTAAAGCAAAGATGTCCTCACTGATCCAGACTTCATTTAATGCATGCTGGCTGGAGGTCATTAGACATCACAGAAGATTTTGTCATGGTGCCTCTTTAAGAGCTAAACCCCCACAATGCTCTCTGTTTGTCAATATAGAACTTCTGGCCTTCTCTGGTCACTAAAAGCACTATATCTAAATGAACTAGGAACACGGTATCAGCAGATATTAATATTGAATGATTCAGATCAGACTGGGGGCAAAAAAACAAACAAAATGTGATTGATTAATCAATCACAAAGAAAAGACAAAAGTAAAATTTCTTCCTCAAAACACATTCATTGAACACATCCAACATTTATCTATTGGTTAGTTAGTCGTCGTAGGTCCAGCAGCAGTCACACTGAGACGACCACCCCAAATTTATGACAGAATTTTATCGCAGCTTGTCTTTGGTGGCCATGACAACAGCTGTCCTTGAACCCGTCTCACAGTGCAATGTAGGACCACCAATTTAGAGCCAAGACCAAGAATGTCACCACAATTCCCTCACCATTGTCATCTTTCATCTGAAAATCGCAGTGCGTAGAGGCTTTTAGTCATCATAAATGAACGACTTATGTTCTGTTTTCTGGATCTTCTTTTTTTTTTAAATTGCCCCCTAGGGACAAATAAAGTTTTCTGAATCTGAATCTTACCTTCTTCTTGTTTATTTTCTGGACGTCCTTCTCGTATGTTCTCTGCACATTCTTCCTCTACGTTCCCACATTCATGTTCTCTGTGCGTTCTCCACGTGTCAGGTCCTGATCGAGCTGGAGTCGGCTCTGCTGGACGATCAGCCTCACTGGTACAAACTGCAGCTGCATGACATGTCGTCGGCGCCGCTGCCCAACGCCTCCCCCTACCTGCAGCGGAGGGGAATGCAGGCCGAGCACGCTCCCAGCAGCAGGAGGCTGCAGAGTGAGAAACACACACACACACACACACACACACACACACACACACACACACACACACACACACACACACACACACACACACACACACATATACATCAACATGTTTTACGTTCTATCGTCTTTCTGTTGCTGCATCGGTTTTTAAAGGCCTCTTGTGTGTGTGTTTGTCATTTGTTTATCTTCAGTTTGTCATGTTTTCTTTTTCATTCTTCTGTTTTTGTTCATTTTGTTTTACTTTTACTCTCCAACGATGCTTTGCCAGACAAAGGTTCTTACTATAACTCAGGTAATGACACGTGTGTGTGTGTGTGTGTGTGTGTGTGTGTGTGTGTGTGTGTGTGTGTGTGTGTGTGTGTGTGTGTGTGTGTGTGTGTGTGTGTGTGTGTGTGTGTGCGCCTTTCCCCATCTGATGCTAAGCTAATAGCTAACTGGTATTCAGAATTCACACCTTGTATTAATTTATTGTGGAAAACAGATTTTGTTTTCACAGTAAACAGACCACAAATCAAAAGTTGGGAAGTGCTGATGAAAAATGCCATCCAGCTGCATCATGGGAAATGTAGGATGTTTGGACTAAGCTTCAGGAGCCTGTTGCAGAAAACACTAAGTTTTCTCCTTAAGTCCGACACTTTCTCTGTAGCTGAGGGACTTAAGGGTGTTGGACAGAATCCCTTAACTCTCGTGTCATCCTGCGGGTCAGAATTGACCGGGTTTAAAGTTTGAAAATGTGGAGGGAAAAAAAATTCACGGTTAAACTTCTGATGTCCACATTTTCAACATTTTTGGGAAATCTTCGAACATTTTTTGGTGGAAAAAAAATGTTAAAAATATTTCTTAAGAACGTTCACAAAAAAATGAACCAAAATCCAGCAAATTTTGCTGAATTTTGTTTGATTTTTTATGTGAATGTTCTAAAAGAAAACATTAGAAGTTTTACTGATACGTATGTAATCACTTTAGATGTTTTTAGGATTTTTTGGAAGATTTTTACTAATTTTTTGAAAATAGATTTTTTTCTTGCCAAATTTGGGGGATTTTTTTTTAAGATCAAATTTTTAAGGGAAACTTTTCAGGAATTATTGGAATTTTCTTCCTGAAGGTTTTGTAAATTTTCAGAAATTTGGGGAAGTTTTTGGAGAATTTTTGGATTTTTTTCAGACAAGGAAACTGTATTTTTTGGTGCCCGTAAATGAGGACAACAGGAGGGTTAAACTGTTTCCTTAGTTAAGGGGAAATTATTACAGTATTTCCTGCAGTGTAAGAGACTGTAGAGCAGAAAAATAACTTGTCAGCTGACAAAGTTATTTCATTTTAAAAACTGCTGTGTTCTACCTTTAGAGAAGTCCAGAACCAGCTGAACAGGAGTAGAATCGCCAAGAAAGTTCTTGGGTAATTGGTAAAATTTCCTGGTGTGTTTTAGGTTCTTTCAGGAGTCTCTGACAGAGTTGGCCTGTGAGGAAGTTGCTCTGTTTGGTGTGTCTTGTCCTCAGTTGCTTTCAGAAGTGTCTTGATGTTGACATAGTTTAACTTCTAGGAACTCTGGAGCTTCAATCCCACTCGGAATGTTTTGTGAGAGCACCAGTTGTCGCCCTTCAGATTGTTGTGAATCTTGCATGACATGTTAACTCACCCTACACCTTTTATTTCCTGCAGTCAGAACCTGTGACTTCTAATACCAATAAAGGCGCTTTTCCACTAGCACCTACTCGGCTCGATTCGTCTGAGGTCGTTTTCCATTACAACTGGATACCACCTCGTCGTGGGTGGAGTCACAAAACATTCACTGTCCTCCAGCATGGTCTGGAATAATGCAGTGGTGAAGTCGAGGCCATTCTTCCTCCTGTTACTCGCCCATCAGTGCTGTAAATGGCGTCCATTTGGCTAAACAACTTCCAACACCTCCGGTTTGACCCACTCTGGCCGTTGTGGTCCTTGATGGACCGATAGTCACTTCTGAGCTTCTTCTGCTTCTTCTGACACTGCTTCATTGTCCTGCTGTATCCGGCCATCCGCTCGGAGACCTCCTGATAAACTTTCTCCGTCCAGCTCCCTCTGGATTCTTTGGTCTGCCACCGAAGACAGAAAAGTCTTGTTTCTTATTTTCCCTTGTACAGGTCTGGTGTGTTATCACTCCCTGTCAAATCAGTGGCCTGCACTCTGTAGACATCACATTATCGGCTCCACTCAGCTCGATGGGAACCCCGGCAGAGTAGGTACTAAAATAGTATCTGGTACCAGGTACTACGTCCTGATGGAAAACCTCACAAACCGAGTAGAGTCGAGCCGAGTAGGTGCTGGTGGAAAAGCGCCATTAGATACAACATTTTCAACTATTACAGCTGTAAATTATGTTCAGGGAGGCAGTTTTGGATGTTTTTGAAAATAACTTTTAAAAAATGTTATGCATTTTTTAGGGTGTTTCTTCTGCTGTAGTGAAAACATTTTTTTTATTTGACCAGGTAAAAATGTTTGAGAACCAGAGGAACAAATACACATGTAAACTACAGACACAAACAGACATATAAACATAAGAACAAAAGTAAAAAAGTAAGAAGCATGGTAGCTTATGCATGTGAGTGAAAAAAAAATGTACATGAGGTGTAGAAAGTGTGTGTATATATAAGTAAAGTCCAAAGTGATCAGCAGGAGCAACAGTCAACTAGAATCTGTTGCAGTTGAAGCTTGAAGGTGGTGAGAGGAGTCAAAGATGAAAGTTTGATGGTGTTTTGTGAGGAGTTCCAGTCGTTAGCTGCTGCAAAGCAGAAGGAGTTACGGCCAAAAATAGTAGAAGTACTGGGGATGATGAGCTCGATGTATTCACTAGACCTAGTACGAGGGGGAAAGAGAGGACAGGCAGGGAGGTGTCAGAAATATAAATTTTGTGTACTGTTGTGTACACTCCTTCTGAGAAGCTCATCAAGGGTCCTGGATCAAGTGTCACAGGTTCCTGAGGGGATTCTACAAATCCCTATGGAGGTTCTGCAGCTCCGTCATTGTTTACCAGCAGTATTTAAGATGATGAGGTTCTAATAGCAGCACAGTGTCTTCATGCAGGTTTCTCTGAGGATCTTTGTAAGATTTCAGGGAGGTTGACGAGTAAAGTTGAATGATTTTCCCCCTTTAATGTTCATGTGTGAACGGGTTTGTGAAGAAGTTGTTGGGTCTGAGTTTGTTGGATTTGTTGACCGTCCTGTAGAGGATTATAGTCGAGCTGCTTACAGGCTTAAACATCCTCCTTCTCTGTGTCTGTCTCTCTACCTTTCTCTCCCTACAGGGTCTCAGAGGATCAGTGACAGTGAGTTTTCAGATTATGACTGTGAAGACGGCATCGGAGTGGTAGCAGGTGAACTAATATGATGGCTCATTTTCCAAACATTTGTACAGACCTAAACTGCTCTGTAAAGCTGAAGAAGCCCACAGAAATACCATGTTGCTGTAACATATTTAACAACCCAACATGTGAAAGGCAGTTTTAGAAGCTGAGAGCTACGCTGAACCACATTAATGAACACCAGGGTGTTATAGAGTCCTTTGGGTATTTAAGGGTTTGTGATCTGCTCAGCGTTCCAGTCACTTTGCGCCCAACTTACCAGGGTTTACCGCTAAATTCAAAGACAAATTTCTTGACTTTGCGACACACAAAAGGCAGAGACAGACTACTCACCACCACACCACAGTAAGGGTGCAAATGTTGTAAAAAAAATATATCAAAAACTACAGGGATAACCAAGCCTAATATATCAGGGTCATTATATAATTGTGGGACTTTTGTATCATAGTTGACATTTTTGCTGTTTTCAGGCCTAAAATCAACATGGCCGCCTATAACCAAACCCCACATGGCATTTTTACACAAAGATTCTTCTAAAATATTATATATACAATTGAGTAAAATTGAAATTGAAAGTTATTTCTAAAGCTATTGTAGTAAACCTGTTGAGTACTTTATATTGAATAACTCAGAAAGCCTTGGAGTCTGGCCAGTCTTTTCTTTAGGAAGAAATGACATCATGTGTCATGTGGAGCAGGTCATGTGATCTGGAATTAACACATTTCCTTAAGAGGTGTTTTTGTAATTGGGAACTTAGATGAAAGGGATTTCTCGGACACAAATTTCTATATAAAATTTGATATATTGCCGAAAAAGAAATATCTGTCATGATTATCTCAACTTAATAAAAAGAACACAATCAAAACTATTTCGGAATCAGCTCATTTTATTATTGTTTAGCTAATTAGAAGGTGGTTGTTTTTAAATTGGGATGGTTATTTAGTTGATATTTTAGTGACATCCTGTGATTTTTTTTAAATTAATAAATGATTGTTTCCACAATAAATAATTATGGAATTTGTAAAGACACAAAAAATATAATTTTTTTTACTTTTAATAAAAATGTATGCAAGATAGTCCCTCAGTTATATATTGACTTATTAGATCTCAAACAATCCATCCGGGCAAGCCCAAATATGTTACGACACCAGCTCAGGTGCCACTGATTAGTCGGGAGCAGCTGATTGGTTGTTGAGCCTTCTGACACAACCAATCAGAGTTGGTAACACTGGACCTGTAAAAGCTCCTTCAGGGTTGAACTCAAGACTGTTTCACTGTGTCCAGACTACAGACAGAACGGCCGGGACTTCCACAGCTCCAGCCTCTCAGTGCCGGAGCAGGTGATCTCATCCAATCATTGCTCCCGATCCGACATGGTCCGGATGAGGTCACGGTCGCCGAGCCAACCGCCTCCTCAAAGGTGAGCAGCCGTGTGAGATTCAGACGGATCAGACTAAGATACACACAAATATGATGAAACTAGATCATTTAGATTAAGAGATTTGGTGAGATGAGAGAAATAAAATTCAAAGATGAGATGAAAATATATCCAGATTTAATGGGATATGGTTAGATTAGAAAATATTAACCCTCCTGTTGTCCTCATTTACAGGCACCAAAAAATATTGTTTCCTTGTCTGAAAAAAATCCAAAAATTCAGCAAAAAAAATCCCCCAAATCTCTGAAAATTTGCAAAACCTTCAGGAAGAAAATTCCAATAATTCCTTACAAGTTTCCCTTAAAAGTTTTTTTTTTTTAAATCCCCCAAATTTGGCAAGAAAATTCTTGTAAATATTTTGAAAAAATGAGTAATAATTTTCCCAAAAAAATCCTACAAATATCTAAAGTCATTCCATATAAGTAAAACTTCTATTTTCTTTAAGAACATTCACATAAAAATCAACCAAAATTCAGCAAAATTCGCTGGATTTGGTTAATTTTTTGTGTGAATGTTCTTAAAGAAACTTTTTTTTTAAAACATTTTTTTCCACCCAAAAATGTTTAAAGATTTCCCAAAAATGTTGGAAATGTGGACATCAGAAGTTTCACTGTGAAAATATTTTTTTCCCACATTTTCAAACTTTAAAACGGGTCAATTTTGACCCGCAGGACGACATGAGGGTTAAATGATAGAAAACTAGGTGATGCCAGATTAGATATGGAAAGTTGACCTTGTTAACATAAATGCTGCTTATTTTATTGAGTGTTTTAGGTGATAGTGTCACCTGTCTAACTACATTCTCTGTTTCATTTAGGTTTTTGTGTCTTTCTTGTTAGATTTGTGCTCACTAAGCATGTACCTAGTCATGATCTGTCTCTGAGATGTTCTGCTAATTAATAATCTTTGTTCAGGGCAAGATAACAGCTTGATCTGCTTTTAATTTCTTATTTCCAGTGTTCCAGACCTTCACACTGTGTTATAGTGGGGTTTGGATACCAGTGTTGTTTTAGTCAGAATATCAGAGAGAGGCAGCTCTGGGTTGGAGGGTTTCGGACTGACCCTGGATTTAACCCTCGTGTCGTCCTGCGGGTCAAACTGACCTGTTCTAAAATTTGAAAATGTGGAAGAAAACTAATAATTTCACAGTGAAACTTCTGATGTCCACATTTTCAACATTTTGGGGAAATTTTTGAACATTTTTGGTGAAAAAAAAGAAATGTTAAAAAAAAAAAAAAAGTTTCTTTCAGAACATTCACAAAAAAATTAACCAAATCCAGCGAATTTCACAGAATTTTGGTTGATTTTTATGTGAATGTTCTTAAAGAAAATAGAAGTTTCACTGATATTTATGTAATCACTTTAGAAATTTTTAGGATTTTTTGGAAGATTATTACTAATTTTTTGAAAATATTTACAAGAATTTTCTTGCCAAATTTGGGGGATTTTTTAAAAATAAAACTTTTAACGGAAACTTTTAAGGAATTATTGGAATTTTCTTCCTGAAGGTTTTGCAAATTTTCTGAAATTTGGGGAAATTTTTTTGCTGAATTTTTGGATTTTTTTCAGACAAGGAAACAATATTTTTTGGTGCCCGTAAATGAGGACAACAGGAGGGTTAAGATCAGTGTTTACCTTCTTCATTTACACTGTCTTCATCTCATCCTGACCACCGTGACCTCTGACCTTTATGACCTCTGGTTGCCAGCGGTAACCCTATGTACCCGCTGTATCGTGAAGACGCCGTGCGGCTGCTGCGAGGCTCAAAACTGAGCCGAGCGTACTCCGACGCCGCCCAGTACAGCAGCCTGGATAGGTAACCATGGTAACACGTGGCAACACCCCTGACCTGGGTCACCTGGACACCAGCCAATCAGCACGCAGTCTGAGCCTTGTTTAATGATGTGATTGGTATTACACATCAATAAATAAATCCACCAATCCTGATCAGTAAAGTCAGATCACACACCTGGCAGGTAAACCCCGCCCCTCTGCTGCTGTTGCACCAATCAAACAACACGCAGCAGAAACTGTGTGAACAGGTGTGAACCAGGACCCAGGGCTGGGCTGGATGTAGTACAGGTGTTGTACACTGTAGTACCAGTTGTAGTACAGTTGCAGTACTGGTTACAGTACAGGTGAAGCACTGGTTGTAGTGTATTTGTGGTAACATTGTAGTAAAGTTGTTGTATAGTATTGTTTTTAGTATAGCTACGGTATAGTTGTAGTACTGACTAGTACAGTTTGGAGTGCTGCATGTAGTATAGTTATACAGTTGTAGTACTTGTAGTGTAGTTATATTACAGTAGTAGCATGGATTGTAGTATAGTTTGTTGTACTGTTGTAGTACAGTTTGTAGTACTGGTTGCAGTATATTTACTACTAGTTGTAGTACAGTTGCAGTACAGGTGAAGTACTGGTTTCAGTACAGCTGTAGTACTGGTTGTAGTATAGTTGTGATAAGGTTGTAGTAAAGTTGTTGTGCAGTGTATGGTATTGTTTTTAGTATAGTCACAGTATCATTGTAGTACAGTTTGGATTACTGCATGTAGTTACAATATGGTTGTACTACTTGTGGTATAATTGTAGTACAGTTATGGTACTGGTTGCACTACAGTTATAGTACAGTCGTAGCATGGATTGTAGTATAGTATGTTGTACTGGTTGTACTTCAGTTGCAGAAGAGCTGCAGTACTGGTGTCAGTACAATTGAAATACTGGTTGTAGTATAGTTACAGCATTGGTTGTAGTATAGTTGTGATAAGGTTGTACTAAAGTTGTACAGTGGATAGTACTGTTTGTAGTATAGTCACAGTAGTAGTTGTAGTAACGCTGCTGTACATTGTATAGTATTGTTTGTAGTATAGTTACAGTATAGTTGTAGTACAGACTGTAGTACAGTTTGGAGTACTGCTTGTAGTATAGTTATAATATGGTTGTAGTACTTGTAGTATAGTCATAGTACAGTCGTAGCATGAACTGTAGTGTAGTTTGCTGTACTGTTGTAGTAGTTTGTAGTACTGGTTGCAGTAGAGTTATAGTACAGTTGGATTACATTTGCACTACTGCTTGCATTATAATTATAGTAGAGTTTGTACTGCTAATTATAGGATAGCGTTACTTTTTACACCGACAAATCAGTAAAGAAAGGATGGTTTAACCTTGCTGACATGTTTCGACTGCAGTCTTCTTCAGAGCGTCATCCGACGTGTGCTGACGTGTCCTTTTTTATCACGTGACCTGTCTGACAGATCTGTCAGAATCTGTCGGATAGGCCACGCCCCCCGCCGTCCAGTGGTCTCCGGAGGATGGAATCCATGGTATTAGAGGGTGTAGGCCCCCTCGTCCCGGTTCATGGAGCAGCTCACCCGCTTCCTGATCTCAATGGCCTCCTTGATCCATCATTTATAATAAATATAATAAACATGTCAGCAAGGTAAAACCATCCTTTCTTTTCTGATTTATCGGTGTAAAAAGTAACGCTATCCTATAATAATAAATGACAAAATGAACAAAATCCAACTATGTACTGCTAGTTGTAGTACAGTTGCAGTACAGCTGCTCTACTGGTTGCAGTACAGTTGAAGTACTGTTTTTAGTATAGTCACAGTACTGGTTGTAGTATAGTTGTAGTAAAATTGTAGTAAATCTGCTGTACAGTGTATAGTATTGTTTGTAGTACAGATTGTAGTACAGTTTGGAGTACTGCGTGTAGTGTAGTTATAGTATGGTTGTAGTATTTGTTGTAGTTATAGTATGTTGTAGTATTTGTTGTAGTATAGTTATAGTATGGTTGTAGTACTTGTAGTATAGTTACAGTACAATTATGGTACTGGTTTGTACTATAGTTATACTACGGTTGTAGCATGTATTGTAGTTTAGTTTGTTGTACTGCAGTTTGTAGTACTGGTTGCACTATTGTTATAGTACAATTGTAGTACAGTTGGACTACTGGTTGTAGTATAGTTCTAGTACAGTTGTAGTACCGGTTGTAGTATAGTTCTAGTACAGTTGGACTATTGGTTGTAGTATAGTTCTAGTATTGTTGGACTACTGGTTGTAGTACAGTTATAGTACAGTTGTAGTACTGGTTGTAGTATAAATTAGTACAATTGTAGTGTAGTTGGCCTACTGGTTGTAGTACAGTTATAGTACAGTTGTAGTACTGGTTATAGTATGGTTCTAGTACAGTTGTAGTACTGGTTGTAGTATAGTTCTAGTATTGTAGTACTGGTTGTAGTACAGTTATCGTACAGTTGTAGTACTGGTTGTAGTATAGTTATAGTACAGTTGTAGTACAGTTACAGTAAAGTTATAGTACAGTTTTAGTACTGGTTATAGTATAGTTCTAGTACAGTTGTAGTACAGTTGGCCTACTGGTTGTAGTACAGTGATAGTACAGTTGTAGTACTGGTTATATTGTAGTTCTAGTACAGTTGTAGTACTGGTTGTAGTATAGTTCTAATATTGTTGTAGTACTGGTTATAGTACAGTTAAAGTACAGTTGTAGTACTGGTTATTGTATAGTTTTAGTACAGTTGTAGTACTGGTTGTAGTACAGTTATAGTACAGTTGTAGTACTGGTTATATTATAGTTCTAGTACAGTTGTAGTACTGGTTATTGTATAGTTCTAGTACAGTTCTAGTACAGTTCTAGTACAGTTGTCGTACTTGTTATATTATAGTTCTAGTACAGTTGTAGTACTGGTTATTGTATAGTTCTAGTACAGTTGTAGTACAGCTATAGTACAGTTGTAGTACTGGTTATATTATAGTTCTAGTACAGTTGTAGTACTGGTTATTGTATAGTTATAGTACAGTTATAGTACAGTTATAGTACAGTTGTAGTACTGGTTATATTATAGTTCTAGTACAGTTGTAGTACTGGTTATATTATAGTTCTAGTACAGTTGTAGTACTGGTTGTAGTATAGTTCTAGTATTGTAGTACTGGTTGTAGTACAGTTATCGTACAGTTGTAGTACTGGTTGTAGTATAGTTATAGTACAGTTGTAGTACAGTTACAGTAAAGTTTTAGTACAGTTGTAGTACTGGTTATATTATAGTTCTAGTACAGTTGTAGTACTGGTTGTAGTATAGTTCTAGTATTGTAGTACTGGTTGTAGTACAGTTATCGTACAGTTGTAGTACTGGTTATAGCATAGTTCTAGTACAGTTGTAGTACAGTTGGCCTACTGGTTGTAGTACAGTGATAGTACTGTTGTAGTACTGGTTATATTATAGTTCTAGTACAGTTGTAGTACTGGTTTTAGTATAGTTATTCTACAGTTGTAGTACTGCTCTGACTGTCTGTCTCTATGTGTATTCAGGAGACCACTGAGGAGAATGTCTGTTGCCAACTCTCTTGATTCCTATGACAGGTATCGTGACTGTAGGAAAAAGAACTGCAATAGTAGTAGCAGTACTAGTAGTAATAGTAGCATTGGCAGCAGTAGTATCTTCAGAGTAAAAGTATTCTCATCTTCATGTGTGTTCTTCTGTGCATAAGATACTTCGGTCCAAATGCCACCTGGACAAACCACATGATGAACGGCCACTGTGAGGACTACAGGTGAGCCCCAGGACTTCTGGGTAGTGTAGTGTTAGAGGACAGGTTCTAGAGCCGGTTCTGATGTTCTGACGTCTCTTTGTTCTCCAGTCAGGACTTCATTCCCGACTTTCCTTACGAGCCAGAAGCCTATGATGAAGAGCTGCTGAGGTAAACAGACAGACGGACAGTTTCACTGACTTTCAGACAGACGGACAGCTGTGGGTGTAGCAAACAGGTGTAGGTGTAGATAGAGGTCAGCCATGCATCATCTCCCATCATCCTTTGCTGCGTCCGCTCTCCCACTGAGGCCTTCTGGGAAATGCAGTGCCAAATTCCAGCACGTTTTCTTCTTCTTCAGCCTCTGGTGCCTTTTTGCTTCCTGATTCACAGCAGCCCGGTCGCCATGGCAATGTGACCAACTAACCCGCCCTTGGGTGCAGTTGGTTGTCATGGTTACAGCTGTCGTGGTGATGTGCAGGTACAGCCGGGGGATGGACCGGAGGGACTACTACAGCCGCTCACGCTCGGCCGACCAGCGAGCGATGGCCGACCGGCCCGTCTACACGCGCTCACGCTCCACCGACCGAGCCGACTCCGCCTACCTTAGATCCGGACGCTCCGCCCCTCCCTCACCTGCCCCGACCAGGTGACCTGCAGCCGTCCAATCAGGAAGCAGCCGCGTCTCCAGCATGATGTCTGACCGCACCCCTTTTCTTTTATATCACAGTGACATCACCAGACTCTCTGTTGGATTAATCTTCGTTTTTTCCTTGCATGTGTTTCATACGTGTTTTCTCATGTTGGTTTGTTTTACAGCATGTTTGTTGTTCGTTGATTTTCCTGCATGAGCTCCTGAGTTTTTTTTTTTTTTTTTTACTTTTTTGAAACTTGATTCTTGGATGTTCAGTTTCCTGCCAGCTAATCTCTAAAAGGCTGTTCACAGAGCTCCATCAAGAACTGAACACCCAGAGAAAACCTAAATGTTTGTACTACAGCTGTCAAAATTTAGCACGAATGTGGATTAATCCATCATCATGATTAATCTGACTAAAAATTGTAACGCAAATAACCCACACAATGACTCAACATCCCTGAAGCTAAATTTCTATAATTATTTATTTTGTGGTGTCTTGATCTTTAAATTTGTATTTAATAAGACATTTTAGGGTCCTAATCTTAATATTTAAATTGATCAGGTAAATTTGTATTCTATATAATATTTTAAATCAGTTGGGTAATTTTTATAGGATATAATTTGTAGGGTCTCATTCTCATTCTTTAACCCTCCTGTTGTCCTCATTTACGGACACCAAAAATTATTGTTTCCTTGTCTGAAAAGAATCCCAAAATTCAGCAAATTCCCCTAATTTCTGAAAATTTGCAAAACCTTCAGGAAGAAAATTCCAATAATTCCTTATGTTTCCCTTAAAAGTTTTTTTTAAAAAAATCCCCCAAATGTGTCAAGAAAATTCTTGTATTTTCAAAAAATGAGTAAAAATCTTCCAAAAAAATCCTAAAAATATCTAAAATGATTTCATATATATCAGTAAAACTTCTATTTTCTTTAAAAACATTCACATAAAAATCTTTTGTGAATGTTCTTAAGAAACATTTTTAACATTTTCCACCAAAAAATGTAAAAAAAATTTTCCCAAAAATGTTGAAAATGTGGGCATCAAAAGTTTCACTGTGAAAATATTTTTTTTTCTCCACATTTTCAAACTTTAAAACGGGTCAATTTGGACCCGCAGGACAACACGAGGATTAATTTAGTCATGCATATATAATATTCCCTTCTTCCTTGAGTCTGTTTGCGTATGCAAAAATGCGATTAATATAGATTAAATTTTTAATTTGATTAATCACAATCAGAATTAATCCACATCAACCCTGTGATTAATCCGATTATACATTTTAATTGTTTGACAGCACTAGTTTGTACAGATTGTGGTCTTATAGATGTTACCAACATTTTCAACATAAAGCTGCAAATTTGTTATTAAAAACTCCCAAACTACAAGATCCTTGCTCAGAGTCACAGAACAATGGAGGCTCCACTCGCTTCACCTGCAGCCTCGATGATAGTGGGAAAAAAAAACATTTTTGCTCATCTACCGTATGTGTCCACTGAATACGTCACTTTCATGCTTTTACTGTCAATGTGAGCAGCTGTGCAATGCACTCTGTAATTCAGGGTCATTCTGCATGACTCCTGAAAGACTTACCAGTGGGTTTTGTTCTCAGAAGCACATTTCAAATCCTTGTTTTATCAAGGATTTGAAATGTGGTATGATGGTTGTGGTATGATGGTTTCAGATGCTAAATCCCGGAGCGGACAGTGAAGAGCTCATCTAATCAGGTGGAATCAGAGTGTAGAGCCTGAATGTTTTCATTCACTAATGAGTCACCCATCAAAAGTCCAAAATTGCCCCCGTGGACCTGAAGCGTTTTGGTTCTCACCTGGCATCAGAAATGCACGGGTGTGACACCGCAGGTTCTGACTGGCTTAACCCTCGTGTCGTCCTGCGGGACAAAACTGACCCGGTTTAAAGTTTGAAAATGTGAAGAAAAAAATACATTTTCACCTGAAAATTTTGATGTCCACATTTTCAACATTTTTGGGAAATTTTTTAACATTTTTTGGTGGAAATAAATGTTAAAAATGTTTCTTAAGAACATTCACAAAATATTTTTATGTGAATTTTCTTAAAGAAAATATTAGAAGTTTTAGTGATATATATGTAATCATTTTAGATATTTTTAGGATTTTTTTTGGAAGATTTTTAATCATTTTTTGAAAATACAAGAATTTTCTTGCCAAATTTGGGGGATTTTTAAAAAATAAAACTTTCAAGGGAATCTTTTCAGGAATTATTGGAATTTTCTTCCTGACAGTTCTGCAAATTTTCAAAAATGTGGGGAATTTTTTTCCTGAATTTTGGGATTTTTTTCAGACAAGGAAACAATATTTTTTGGTGGCCGTAAATGATGACAATAGGAGGGTTAAGACATGCAGCTGTTGCTGCCGTGACAACAAAACATCTGGAATGACTGTAGGTGCACAGTGCCAAACCAGACTCTCTATCTAGATTGTTTGTGCCTTTTTTCCTCTCCTGACTTGATCAAATCAATCCCTGTAACCATGGAGACAGTGGATTGATTGATTGATTGATTGTAGTCAAAGCCCAAATCTACATAAACAAAACATCTGCTTCTAATGACTTTGACCTTTCAGACTCCTCACCTTTGACTTTGGACTTTAGTCTCTTCTTGCCAGGTTGGTGGTTTGACTCCTGTTTTTTTTTTCTTCCAACAGGGCGAACGCTCGAGGTGGTTCCAGCCTCACGAGTCCGACAGGAACACCGATCTGCAGCCGCCGAGGTCGCCAGCTGCCCACCGTCCCACCTAAAGGAGCTCCAGATAGAAGTAAGTACATTACAGACGTTGGACACCTGTCAGGTGACACCTCCCACCGACCAATCAGCTGCTGTGTTTTTATAACCTTCAGACCTTTACATTAAATGGAATGAAATGGTAAAAATGCAGTTTTTCAGAGGTTCAGTTTAAAGATCTTTGACATTCCTGTCTGCAGTAACTAGGAGGCAAAGAGTTCATTCTTCTTCCAGTTAGTTCCTGTTAAAGTGGAGTCATCTAATGTCTTTCCTTGGCTGGTGTTTGTGCTCCAACTGCTGCATTTTGCAAAGTTCATAGTGTGTTTTCAGATTCCCATGAGTATGATGTAAAATTGATGCTGTGGCAGCCTGTGTGCTGGTTCTGGTGTCTCTTTATTTTTTGATTTTTCTAGCGGACGTATTGTTTGAAAGATGAGGATTAAATGGAGAGTATTTCAGTTTGACGTGAACTGAATGAAGATGGTAAATAAACACATTGTAGTATCTTTTCTGGAGGACAGATAGCTGCAGTTTTCAGACGTTACTGTGTATCTATTAGATCAGTTGATTCAAGAATATGATGACTGACTGAACTCATACCTGCTTTTCAACCATACGGAAAAATTATATTGAAATGATAAGAACAAACTCAGAGCTGACTGGTGTTGCCCGTATTCATATGATTTATGAAAATCTTTTGCGGAACATCATGCACAGGTTAGCCTCAGATGATTTGTCATGTTGGTTGTTGGTGTAGCACTTGTTACATTAAAACTATAAATAAATTAGAGATAGACCAGTATCAGAAGGATAGGACGCTCAGAGCCTGAGGTCTGAACATCAATCAAGAGACACAAAACAGAAATAAGTTTGCCAAGAGGTATATAATAAACACACTTAGTGCAGGTTAACTGCACAACAAAAATATGACAGTACAATTAAGGACAAAATAATAAAGCGTGCACAATGACGTAAACAACAGTGCCTGAGTCCAGTCTTTTAGTGTGAGTCGTTGGATCGATCGTTGGGGTCCAATCCAGATGTGTGTGTGTCTTTTACCTGTCCTACCGCACCGTGAGTGCAGTAAATCCCTTTGCAGGAACAATCTTGCTTCTCTCTCAAGTTCTTGTAGGTTGGTTCGCCATCCAGTTAAATGGAATCTCAGTTCTCTGACAGATGAATCCTTTAATGGATGCTCTGCTGGATGTTGGACAAGTCCAGAAATCCACTCTTTACCAAGACCTGACCTACAGACAGGCCATACAACCATATAAAGTGTTATTCACATATCATCATCCAATTAGGCTACACCTTACTTCAACACTTGGCATGAAATACTACCAAGCATCATTATAACCGTTGCTTGAATTCACAAGTTTCAATTAGATCTGTTGTACAACAAACAGCAATTTCTCAAATTCAATTGCATCACAAATCATCACTGTGACATTTTTAACAATATTAACAACATGAATTACCCTAGTTTAGGGTTAGAGATTATTCATTTCCTTCTATAAGGCACACTATGACATTTTACCACACTGCAAACTGCTGAAGCTCGGTATGAAAAAGGTTAACTCTATAGCAAGACAGTATAACTGACTAAATACAGTTAACATCCATCAAACTTAACCTAAGTTATTTACAGTAGCTCAATTACACATTATGACCGTAACAGAGTCATTTTTAACCTCATGGCACTAATACTCACACTTCCACATGCTAAATACGCGGATGGCTAAGCACATTTTACCTCGGTCTAAATGCTAATGCTATTAGCATAGGCCTATGGGATTTCCCATTATATCCGTTAGCATCGCGGCTAGCGCCAGACATTTTTTCACTCGGGAATTTCCTAAACACTAACAACAGATAGCGGACTTTTCTTTACTCACCAATGAATCCGACAACTGTACCCTCAGTCATGGACAGTAAGGTCGAAGTTAACTACTCTTAAATACTCAGTTTGAACAGAGTCTGGCATAGCAGTAACGTGTCCGAAGAATGATCAGCAAGACGATCTTGAAACAACACCGCAAGGGATGCTGGGAGTATCGCTTGGCTGATTAGCGTAGTCCAGCCAACTAGCTCCCCCTAGTGTCAACTTGTGGTAACACTGGTATAAAAACACCACTAATGCAGTTCAACAGCTCCAACCAGCCATCAGTTTTTTTCTTTATAGCCTGGGCTACATTGGGTTGTGAAATTTATACTTGGTTTTTTGGTTTTATGGTTGAACAAAATGCAACTACACCTTCTTTGATGTGGCGTCAGTCAGTACGGAGCTAACTTCAAGTACATTTCTGTTTGTCCTGCCACCAAAACAAATGGATTAATCCTGTTTTGTGTGGCACTTTTTTCCTTGTGAATTAACACCACTAGAACACCTGGATAACATAGACCCACTGTGTATCAGCAAACAGGCAAACTCAGCTCCTGCTCAAGGGCCCCAGAAGATTTGGCATTACTCGATACCATTCCTGACTTTTTTTTTTTTTTTTTAAAGAATTGCAAATTTGTTAATCTCATTTAGGGACTTGGCGTAAAAAAAAAAAGAAAAAGAAAAAAATCTGGTTTTAAGACCTTCATTGGGCAGCAGCTGTTCTAAACTGTCAAAGCTATCTCTCTTTAATTATTCATCTGACAGTTATTTTTAATCAATCAAACTATATTTGTACAGCAGAAGTAATGCATTAAATACAACTCCAAGTGCTAAGCATTAAAACAGCTAAGAAGAGAATAATTGAAATTTTGTATAAAGCAATAAGAACATGAAAGCTGCAAGCAGCGTTGAACAGGTCCTCGCATCCTTGCTGGTCAGCAAATCCAAGCGTGTCCACCAGGTGGTGCTGCGACTGAGAGTGTATTTTGGCCTATTGCTTGTTTGATGGCGAACTACTAAAACTGTCCACCAGGTGGCGCTATCACTGTGACTGTACATTGGTCTATAGAATTCATCAGGGCTGGACTCTGGTCATACATGTAAAGTCCGAAGCAGACTGAAGCGTACAGGCTAGACAGCATTTCCTGTTTCATGGCAAAACGTCAAAATTCCACTAGCTGTCATTTCCACGCCCTCAAACTTTTGTAAAGCATTTTAATAACTTTTGATCACCCATGACTGCCGTATCCCCAAGCGAAATTTCAGCTCTGCTGGGGTTAACCCAATTGAGTTTATAGCTTTAGAAAATGTGCAAAATCGGTCCAAAATCGTCCAAAATGTGAGGCATTATTCAAAATGGCTGACTTCCTATTGGGTTTTGGGCATGGTTGCTATAGACTTTTTTTGTGCATCTTGACAAGTTACAAATGCCTATCAAATTTCATAGCTTTAGGTGACAGCATAGCTGTGGCCGTAGTTCCCGTTTTCTAGGTGGCACTATTGAGACATTTTGGGTCACACCTATGCAGATCCCCCAAAATATCAAATTTTTCGCCAGTCCTGATGTGTGGTAATTTTCACACGTTTTCAAATATTTTTAGGCCGCCAAATTTGAGATCGTTATGCTGTCTCTGTAAATGAAAAAACCCATGGGTTTTAATAGGGTGTTCGCACCATTTGGTACTTGGACTCTAAATAAAGGAATAAGAAATTACAGTTTAAATACAAGTTGAAAATGTACGTTACATAAAAGCCAGGCTTTTACAGATACCTACACTCTCTGGACCTCTCATTCTCTTTCATGTGTTCACACTGGATACAGTGGTAAAAGTTGCTCTTTGAAGATAGGCTTTCAAATGTCTTGTTTCATTGTAGAGATCTTGAGTTTGCTGTCACACAACACTGAAACGAGCAAATATTCCTCTTTGAACTGACCTTACCACTGGGGTCAACAGCGGCTCCTTTGGGCCCTCTATATTTGAGCATCATAGAGTAGACTTTATCTCCAGCCAGGCCCCTGAGGGTCACAGCAGTCTAACACTGAGTTGTGTCTTTCAGATGGAGGAGAACCCTCTGACTTTGTGGACTCAGGTATTGATTTAACACCTGTTTACCTGCTTAGAACTAGAACAGTTCTTCCTCTCTGTAGTACTTTAAGAGAACCTTGTAGTGTCTGTAGCCGTAGTCCTGCACTGATTCAGTAAGAGCTGTGGAAGGAAACACTGCTTCATGCTGTGGGTAATTCTTGAACATGGAGCATTTATTTGAGTTTTTCAGTAACTTTCTAAAGGACTAAAAAGCTCCTTCAACCATATATCTCATAGGAAAACTTAAGGACATCTTATGGAAGATGTTGAGTTTTCTGACATCAAAACATTTGATCGCTACAGATATAGGTACAAGGAAAACTGGCTTTTTCTATCAATGAAAATAATAACAGATGTAATATTCTGTTATGGCATCAGAAACTAGCAGAAATACCTTCCTGTAGGTGTTTTGCATAATTGTCCAACATCTCCGATCTCAGCTTGCTGAAATTTGTCATCACTGTTCTAATAAAATTCTTTAAGTTGCAAGAACTTTTGATGCAAACCTACAACCTACACCAGATTTAAATCTTACAACAGCAGGATTTAAATCTGAGCTTTATCAAGGCCATTCAAAGATTCTCCATTTCTTCATTTCCGATCATTCCTTGTCGGATCTTAGTGTGTAAAGGATCATTGTCCTGTTAAAAGATCCACTTCTGGTTCAGATGGACTCAGATCATCTTCAGGTTTTCACGCTCAATAGCACAAAATAATGACAGTCAAAATTTTAAAGTTCACCTTCTTCTTGAGGGTCACAGATTCCAGATGGATATCTTCTTCTGCATAAATACTGATAAAGGTCTCAATTTGATGAATAGTCCATCTTTCAGCTTATAAAGGCTTCAGATCTGCTGAGAATGCCACAAAAATCTGTGAAGTTTGACTCCTGTGCTGAAACATGTGTGTCAACTAACTTCTGTGGCACGAGCATCAATGTCCTCGGCATTTCCTAGAATTCCTGATGGGTGAAAGTGAAAAAAATGACTAGTTAGCATTTATAAAAGGTCATGTGATCATTCATCATCTCATCTTGTTTTCATGCATCGCTCATCGTCTCATCGTGTCCCTGCTGTCCATCAGTTTTGGCTGCGCCCACCACTGGAGCACCAATGGCAACCATAACCCCTCCCACCCCACATCATCATGCCCCTCCACCTGTTAATCACCAGCCACCTCCTCTTATACGAGTCCAAGCCCCGCACCCTGCATCGGTCCAACCCCATCCACCTCCTGCACTTGCACCTGTACGAGCACCTGCACCTCTACGTGCACCCGCACCTGCAACTGCACCTGCACCCGCACCACCACCCGCACCCGCACCAATACCCGCACCCGCACCAGCAACCGCACCCGCACCAGCAACCGCACCCGCACCCGCACCAGCACCAACACCTGTACCTTCCCCTGCTCAAGCCCTGCCCCCTGCACCTGCTCCTGTCGCTACACAGCTACCCCCTGAACCCACCCAGCCCCCTACACCTGCCCCGACACCTACTCCGACTCCCTCACTAGCGCCGCCCTCACAAACTCCAGGTGTGTACATCACAGGTTTGACGTGTTCAGTCCATGTAGAACCAGTAGAACTCATATCATCATCATCGTTACTGTTCATTCATCCATGTGCTCATCATGCTGACATTCATCACGTCACACCTGTCTATGTCAGAGCCAGACAGACGCTCGGCGACGCCTGGAGGGACTAGAAAAGGCAAGTCTGGTCTCAGATGGATGTGATGATGCGTTCAGGTGATCCTCGCAGTTTGTAAATCTGCTCAGGTGTTGTTGTCCAGGTGTGTCTGGATGATGAACGCTGGGGTTTGCTGGTTTGATGTAAGACGGATCACCTGAACAGAGTCTTGAGTGCTCCCTGTAGTCTGACCAATCACCTCTCTCTGTCTGCATGATGCAGAGGTCACATGGGAGGACCAGCAGAAGAAAACAGCCAATGGTATGGTATTACCTGTTAGCCACACCCACCTGTATGCAGATGGTCTCTAGGTCATGTGACAAGTTGGTGGTGAGATGGTGATTAGGGGAAGTAGAATCAGTTTGGTCTTAAGTCTCTCTATTAGTTCTCCATCTTTCTATCCATCCATCATCCATTATTCCACCCATTATTCATCCATCCATGTATTGATCATAGGATTGGCTATTGTTCCACAGTAATTAGCAGTATTAGTACTATAGTAAATATTGACTGTGTTTGTTAGGACTTCTGTTAGTTGTGTCTTTGTTAGTTAAAAGAATTTATTCCTGATAACTTGTTTGTCAAAGTTCAGATTTTCAAAAAAATCTAAATTGTGCACCAGTAATGAGTACGTCCTTGTGGATTATCACTTACATGTTAAAGTTCAACACCAGAGGAGTTTCTTATATGAGCAATCGAAAACAAATACAAAAGTAGAAACTCGGTGCAACAAAAGTGCCTGTGATCCCCACAATATAGAAAACCTGTGATCACTGAAACAAACCGAGTCCACCTGTGATTTACACTCAGCCTAACTGCATGAACATGTTTATTAAATGAGCTGTGAACACCAGAACCTTCTCAGTTTTGGGCTGTGTCTATCTGCATGTCTGCATCATGGCTCCACATGGAAAAGAATTTCCAGAGGAACTGAAAAATCTGATGACGAGACTTCACAAAAATGGAAAAGGATACAGGAAGATTGGTGAGCAACTAGAAACCAGTGGCAACACAGTCACAGCGGTAATCAGGAGGTATAAAATGAGCCGTTGTGCCACTAATCAGAGCTGCAGTGGTTGGGCTTTTTATTTAATCGCTTCAAACATAATGAAACCATAGAGTAGCTAGAGAATATATAGTATAAAATGTTAGTCGTACAGCAACAACAGTAAAAAAAAAAGTATATGGCTTTTCTAGATAGCATCAAAGCACCTAAAAATTGTCAGATGTTCTAAGAATAATAACCCCTGGATTTATTAGGTTAGAACGGCCCTGATCCAGTTGTAATGTTTCGTACAGTATTATTGTATTCGTCCGATTAGTCCAATGATTAATGTACAATGCTGCCTCCTGCTTGTAGTGTCTTCAGGATGTTTTTTCCACCTTCTATAAAGCCTTTCCTAGTGTCCTAAAACATTGTCAGCAGCTGAAACACATCATTATTTATGACACTTATCAAAACAGGACGGCCAGACTGCTGATAGGCAGTAAGATAGAACGGTGTATCATCTGCATATTGAATGATTTGTGCACTAGTTATGTGATAAAGCTGAAGCATTTGCACAGAGAACAGAGCTGGGCCCAGAATCGCTGACATCACAAACTCTAAGGTATACCATGAGGCTGATAAATGCGGACTATTGTCTTAATATGAACAAATTACAGAAATTAAAAGTCACATGATGTATTCCTTCCTTTTATCAACACAACTGTAATAGGTTTCTGTTGATTACTATGTAAGAAAAAGAACAAATTCAGGAGAAAATTAAACAAATTGTGGCTAATTTGACTTTATTCATAATATGTAATGAGTGAGTCTGAAATCTGTACATTGAACAAACATTTAGTGAAGTCCTTGTACTGCCCCATCCTAAACCCTCGGTGTATTCATCCCTCCATCCGTCTGTTTTGTGTGATTTGAAGAATTTGTGAGTCGTTTCTTGTTGGGTTGATTTTCTTCTTTCATCCATCGTTTTCATTTGAAGGGACGGTGGTACCGGCAAGCACAGAAGGTAGAGACTCTGTTTCTATCTGTTCCATATTTTCTCTCTGAGCTGCTGTGAGTTTTAAACTTTGGTTTCAGTATTTGTTTTGTTTTCATGTCAGGCTGATGTCAGGCTGAAGCTCTGTTCAAAATTTGAAAAAATTATGTTTGGCAGTGACGTCACGTCACGTGGTGTTACTTCTGTTGAGCCACTTGATCACTGATGATTCTGGGATGTCAGGAAAATGATGCCGTCCATGACGTCAGTGCTGCTGTTTGTAACATAAAGACGTCATGCGTGTTTTTACTTTCATCTAACCAAGAAAATTCTCACTAAGATTAAGAATGTCTTTTATAAAAGCATCCTGGCCGATTCCATGGGGAGGGTCGATATATAATTGTTGGACTTTTTGTATCATAGTTGACATTTTTGCTGTTTTCAGGCCTTAAATCAACATGGCCGCCTATAACCAAACACCACATGGCATTTTTACAAATATTATATAAACAATTGAATAAAATTGAAATTGAAAGTTATTTATAAAGATATTGTAGTAAATCTGTTGACTACTTTATATTAAATAACTCAGAAAGCCCTGGAGTCTGGCCAGTCTTTTCTTCAGGAGGAAATGACATCATGTGGAGCAGGTCATGTGATCTGGAATTAACACACTTCCTTGAGAGGTGTTTTTCTAATGGGGAACTTAGTAGAAAGTGATTTCTCAGATACAATTTGTTATTTTGTGTAACACAAATGACCACAGAAAAACACAAAATGACTCAATGAGACACCAAATTGTCATAAAAAGAGACAAAACGACCACAAACAGACTGATAATGAACAAAAATAACCACAGAGAGACACAAACGGACAAAGAAACACAAAATAACCAAAAAAGACTCAAAAAGACACAAAATGACTACAGAAAAACACAAAATGACTCAATGAGACACATAATTATCATTTAAAGATGCAAAAAGAAACACACAAAATGACCACAAACTGACAGCGGCCACAAAAATGCACCAAACGACCACAAAAACACATAAAATGCCCGCAAAACGGACTGAAAATGACTAAAAAAGAAATAAAGTGAGAACAAAGACACAAAACAACCACAATAATGCACAAAATGATTTTAAAAAATGACTCAAAATTACCACAGAAAAACACAAAATGACTCAGTGAGACACATAATTATCATATAAAGACAAACAAAATGACGAGAGACATAAAATAACTACAAAAAACTGCAAAATGATTTATCACAAACAGACTGAAAACGGGCCACAAAAAGGCACAAAATGACCACAAAAGACCTAAAATTACCACAAATGAGTAGGTCATGTGATCTGGAATTAACACACTTCCTTGAGATGTGTTTTTGTAAAGGGGAACTTAGTTGAAAGTAATTCTCAGACACAAATGCAATTTATTTTCTATATAAAATGTGATTATTGCCAAAAAAGAAATATGCCATGATTATCTCAACTCAATAAAAAGTTAGTTAGCTAATTAGAAAGTGGATGTGTAGAAAGTTATTAAATTGGGACAGTTATTTAGTTGACATTTTAGTGATATCCAGTCATTTTTTACTAATAAGGGATTGTTTCCATAATAAATAATTGTTTAATTTGTAAAGACATGATCATAATGAGCATAAAAACACTAGTTTTTTTCTACTTTTAATAAAAATCTATGCAAGATATATCCCATGGACTTCAAAATTCTCTCAGTTATATATTGGCCCAGAGCATTTTCTTAAAGACATCACTGTGCAGAGTGTCAAAGATAAAATAAACTTCACAAATCAGTTTTACTGTCAGAAATGGGATATGAATCCATGCCTCCAGGAAAGACTGCAAACCTGAGACTAACCCAAACTATGACATCGTAGACTCTTAACCAAACTGTCCGCTGCTGATAGTATGACATTGCCGTGTTTTGTATTGAACTAACACTCCTCCTGTATGTCCACAGGTGTGATGAAGGACCCCTCAAAGGTGAGCAGACGCCTCAACATTACATCATTGTACACACACCTGTGATGTCACACAGCTCACCTGACCACCTGTCCTCTGTGTCCAGATGAGGGACAGCCTATCCTTCAAATCATCAGACAGTGATGTCAGCGATGTGTCTGCCATGTCCAACGCCTCCGACACCCGTTCTGTCCCCAAAATCAGGTGAGGACGGACGATCACAGACCTGGAAACAGTTGCAGGGACCACACACGATGCACCAATCATCCTTCTGCATGTTTTATTTTCTACTGTTGGTTTTAAAATGTGTGTTAGCGTGTTGTGATGTACATACATGTTAATAGCATGCCATTTGTGCTAACTGCATGTTTCTATGAACTTCCTCTCCGTCATTCTGCACGTCTCTGTTTGCATGCTGCCGTTCGTTGTTTGGCTGAAAACAGTGCGACAGAATCTGTGGAGGGCCAATCAGCAGCGGTGGGGGCGGGGTCACAAGGGACACAGGAAGTGGTGGGGCAAGCAGAGGGTGGAGCAACGCTGCAGAAGAGCCAATCAGTGGATGAACCGCAGGAGGAGCAACCTGAGGCTCCAAAGTAAGAGCATGACCGATGACCTGTGACCAAAGTCTAGCCAGTCGACATAGCAACAGCAATGATGGTGACCACTTCCTGTCTGTTTGTGTGATGTCGTGATGTGTATATGCCCCTCCTTCTCAGGTGACAGACAGGTGTTTATGCCCCTCCCTATCAAGTGACAGACAAGTGTTTTAGCCCCTCCCTCTCAGGTGAACGACAGGTGTTTTAGCCCCTCCCTCTCAGGTGAATGACAGGTTTTACTAATCTTTTCTCCTCCTTCAGGGCAGCACCGGCGGCTGGTGCTCCTCTCACCAAGTCGTCTAGTGTCGGTGGTGAGATTTGCTCGTTGGGTCGAAACGACGATGACGACGACGACAAGAAGCGTCGCTCGAGCTTCGGAGCAAGGATGATGGGAATGGTGGGACTGGGAAAGAAGAGCCAGAGCGCCTCACAGCTCAACCCAGAAGGTCGGTTTCAGGAAAACTGATTTTTCCTTCAGTTCAAACCAGCTCCATCTACTACATCAGTAACATGCTGATGATAGCCGATACAATAATATGTTAGTCAGAGAAACTAAACCAGGACTTTCAGTGCAAAGCTTTAGCCACATTTTGTGTATTTTCATTTATGTAGGATATTAATTTAATGCTGAACTTTTTATTGCACTGAACCCATTTTAACCCTCTGAACTGAGGATGCTTCACCGTGCTGAAGGTATCTTAAAACATTTTCCTCTGTTTTCTGTTTTTGAGACGTGGTGCTTTTATTTTATTGATCCAGAATGTTTGATTTTCATCTCAGTCTGTCTCATCATCTCCTCTCTGGTCTGTGAAAACACAACCTGCAGTTCATCTGAAAACTCAGCTGAGTCAGTCATGGAAGTCAGTCCTCAAAATTTTTGTTTTTTAACCCCTGTTAAAGTTTGTTTTTAGAAAATGAAGATATTTTAGTGAAATATGATTTGAGTGAACAACATGGTGCACACGATGCATTCACAGACCATTACAAAGTTAAAAATTCCAAAGATTCCTTCTATTTTTACAGTTTCTGGCTGTTAATGTTTTTGGAAAAGACAACAAGCCTTTTAAACCCAAGTAAACAGCAAGTAATCTTACATATCTGGTGTAAAATATGAGGATAATTACTGTCTCACAGTAAAATCTGAATCAGAAGCTGATAATCTTTTGGTAATAAGAAGCATCTTTGATTCAGTAACCTCCTCCTGTGTCTGTCTATAGACTAAAGTCATTTATAATCCTAAGAATCAGGCAAGAACCAACAACAGACTGAACCCTGCTGGCAGCAGCCAACAGTTATAAAAAGAAAGCTGATGTAACATGATCAATGTCAGCGTTAGCACCAGTCAGAGGGATCAGGGATTAATGTTGACAGTCAGACTGCAGCTAGCGGCTATTTTCACTGTTGATCATTGTGTGGGTTATTTTCTGGATTCACTAATCAGTTGTCTGGTCTGTGAAATGTCAGAAAATGGGGCGAAATATTGGTGAGTGCTTCCTGAAGTCCAAGATGACAAATGTCTTGTTTTGTCCACAACCCAAAGATATTCAGTTTACTGTTTCGGAAGAGGAAAGAAACCAGAAAATGTTCATTTTTAAGATCTGCAGAGCAATTTAGACAAACTTTAATTTATGTTCATGCCCCCAAACGGTTCAGCCTCTCTTCGTTTTTTTCTTTTACCTGAATGGTTGTGTCCCCTCCTGCTGGCAGAATGAAGGTACTGCAGATACTCCATGTTGATCAGTGCATTTTAGAAACAACACTGGGAGTTGGTTAGAATCATCACAGTTTTTAGCTCAGATTTGGTAAATTTCTTTGATGGAACAATGCCTTGCATAGTGGGTCGAGCTTTGATGGAAAGTTTAATGATTCTTTTGGTTTTTACAGTTTCTTGCTCTCACAGATGATGTACTCTTGGTGATTTTTTTTTAAACATAACCTGCCTGTCAAACACAACAGGAGGTTTTGGAGTTCAGAAGATGAATTTATTTTATTAAGAAGGATATTTATATTTGGAAAAATGCTGAATATGGGATCAGACAATCGGTCGACCCCTAATCCCTCAGCATTACACCCAACACCATTTCTGTGCCATTTTTGTTTGATAAAACAAAGGGTTTGTTTTGTCACATGTAATGGTTGTCTTGTAAGGTGGCACAGAGAAGTTCCTTCTAAAAGTGTATATTCACCTCTCTGTCTGTCTCCCTTCATCCATCCAGAGGAGGAGAAGAAGAAGAAGGTGGTGAGACTTCCTGTCCAAAGGAGTGTAGAAACTGGTTTAGCGATTGAGTTTAAATCTCGCTTCACTCGACAGCCGAGTCGAGACCCAGACGCCGAGGATCCCAAACCTGGAGCGTAAGAATCTCCCCTGTTTCCCCATCACCCTGTTGTTTCTTCGTCTACACTTTCTTTTATCCATAATGCATCTTTTATTCATGATGCTGAACATTTTCTCTGTAATTCTGACCTTTATTCGCTCCGTCTCCTCAGTCTTATATTTCCAGGAGTGAAGTTGGCTACAGACAAACAGTTCACTGGCTTCCTGGAGGGATTAGGCCCCGCCCAGCTGGCTGGACGGCAGACTCTGGCCACACCCCCAATGGGTATGGACATCAAGTGAATTTTATCTCTGTAGATTCTCAGTCGTCCAGGTCATGGTAATCCTAAAATCTTATGTAAACAGCAACTCAACCTCTCTTTTTGGTTCAAGACATTTCACATCTCATCCACAAGGTTTCTCCAGTTCTAACCAACTGATGGGAGTATTTCTAATGGCCCAATAATGACTGAGAACTCACGTGCCTCGAGGAGTGAATGGTTGTTTAACTGCCCGGAGAGGGGTTTACTCATTGGTAATGGTAGTGGAACTTTCCGGGGAGAGATCTCATGACGGCATTATAAGTACCTGATACAGTCAGGTCCATAAATATTTGGACATTGACACAGTTTTCAGCATTTCCACTCTGTACACCACCACAATGGACTTGAAATTAAACAATCAAGTTGCGCTTTAAGTGCAGACTGTCAGCTTTAATTTGAGGGTATTTACATCCAAATCAGGTGAATGGTTTAGGAATTACAACACATTTTATATGTGCTCTCCACTGATTTAAAGGACCAAAAGTAACTTCTGTATTCACTCTGGTGAAGTCTTCTCTTAATTGTTAATTTTTACCTCCTGGAGAGTTTTCTTGATCTGGCCAACTATTGTGAAGGGATTTTTCTTGACCAGGGAAAGGATTCTTCTGTCATCCACCACACTCGTTTTCCGTGGTCTTCTAGGTCTTTTGGCGTTGCTGAGCTCACCAGTGCATTCTTTCTCTTCAAGAATCTACCAAACAGTTGATTTGGTCATGCCTAATGTGTTTGCTATCTCTCTGATGGTTTGTTTAGATTTTTCAGCCTAATGAAGGCTTGTTTCATGATAGTGACAGCTCTTTGACTACATATTGAGAGTTGACCTCACCAGACTCCATATACCACACTTAAAATGAACTCTAGACTTTTTATCTTCTCCTTATAAATGAAATATTGAGGGAATAACACACACCTGCCATGGAACAGCTGAGCAGTCAACTGTCCAATTACTTTTGGTCCCTTAAAAAGGTGGAGGACACATGGATGTAAATACCCTCAAAGTAAAGCTGAAAGTCTGCACTTAAAGCGCATCTTGATTGTTTCATTTCAAGACCATTGTGGTGGTGTACAAAGCCGAAATTCTGAAAACTGTGTCAATGTCCAAATGTTTATGGACGTGACTGTAAGTGGTGTTGAAGACCCCGTCGTCTGTTTAGAAATGGCTGTTCCAGTTTGACATAGATCGTTTTTTTCACTCCTGTCTCAAACTTTGTGTCTTGAGATCCTACAGATGCAGGTGTACTGCTGAGTCTTGTCCTGAGGAGCTGCTCTCCTGTGTTGTTCTTATGAAGCAGTTTTTTGGTCTCACATATACAGGGGGTCCTCGGTTTACGACGTCCTCAACCTACAGCGTTTTATTGTTACATCAGAACTGGTTACGTGGAACTAGTTGACAAGTGGAGCAGATGAATACGTCATCACGGCGCTATCAGACTGTTACGGGGGGCGCTGGAGAACCCAGGCGCAGACATAGAGAGACTGGCGGAAATGTGATTTAAGGAAAGGCTTTTATTTTACCAGAGAACAAAAACAATACATAAATGGAAAACTGAACTGGGGGGAAACAAGACTAAACCAAACCACTAACAAACACTATGAATTCGAGAACGGAAGATCACTAAACTAGAACAAACAAAACTAAGCAAAGGAGGGGTACTTACAAAATGGGGGAACTGAACAGAAGGGGTAGGGAAGCAGGCTCAAGAAATCTGGGGTGAACGGAGATGAGACTAGGGCTACTGGCTGGGCACAAAAAACAGGGCTAGCGGGAATCCAAAAGAAGAACTGAGTCCAGGGTGAGGGAAATCCAATGGAGGTGAAAACAGAGTCCAAAAGCAGAGGGCATGTGGGTCGATGATCCGGCAGGGAGTGAATGAACGGGCAGAGCTTAAATAGGTGGAGGTGAGGTGGAGAACAGGTGAATGGTGTTAACTGATTGCTGCAGCTGAAACTAATTGTAGCAATCAGCAAGACAGAGTGCAGGCAGGTGAAGCAGGAGGGAGAGAGACAGGGAGAGAGAGAGACACATGAGGGAGAGGTGACAGACAGAGGGAGCCAGAGAGAGACAGGTCAAAACAAACAGATGAGGAACAATGGGAGAAAAGAGAAAAGGAGGAAGAAGGGCAGAGGCTGGAGCAGGATCATAACACAGACAGCTTTGTTTCCATTCTCTGGTTGTACTCCACCTTGGATTGTGCTACATTCACTAACTTTTTGTCCTTCATTATGGCTCCCAGCGTAAGTCAGACTCTTCTGATGCTTGGAAGAAAAGGAAATCCGTCTCCATGGAAGTGAAATTAGATAGAATAAAACGCTGGGAACAGGGCCAAACACCGACCAACATGGGTCAAGTTGTAAAAACAGGTCAACATATTGTAGCGACCCTCTGTGATGAATGAGTGAGACTTTATCTGGTTCTCTGCTGGTTTATTGAACCTTCACACAGGCTACTGTGGACCGTAGCCAACGCCAGAATAACTAGAAAAACCCCATAACTTAGCTCCAGAATTAGCCGCCGTTCCCAGCTCTCTCTACTGCTGACTCTCAGCCAATCAGAGGTGAGCTAACTAAACATGGCACGTTCACTGACATCAGGTAAATCTGGGACTGAACAATAAACATTGAAACCTCAACATCAACAACAATATCAGTCCTTTACAATATTCTGTTATCTTCTAGCAAAATGATTCATACATGCATGAAGGTCGTTGGTATTCATGACTTTATGAAGAACTAATCGACATCATTTTCACTGGAGTTCTGACTGACATCGACCCGTGGGAACAGATCTCCGAGGTAACTTGAGGACCCCCGGTATACAGGTCTGTGCACTCCTCTCTGCATTGGACTCCATATCCAACAGCTTGTCTGTGAACCAGTTCTTTGTCTCAAAATGTCGTTGAGGCTGAAGTACACAGGATGTCGTATTTAGAAAAAATCCTTTTATGTTTCTCAGACACTCCATCTACACACAGGATGTTGTTCCACCTGTTCTTTTTCTTCTCTCTTTGATGCTTTGCTGTTTTTTCTGGTTCTCTTTGGGACTTCATGAAGACCCAGCTGGAACAGCCACAGGTTTTAAGAGCTTTGTCAGTGTAAATGCTAATTTTTATGTCCACTGTTCTGGTAGGGAGATTGTCAGCCTGGTGTGGTAAAGTTCTGATAACCCACAGCTGATGTTCTAGTGGGTCGTAGGACTTAAATAGCAGTTATTGGTCTGTGAGTGCAGGTTTCTGGTAAACTTCCAGTTTAATGTATACAGCAGTCACAAAAGACTGTTTTCCCTGACATCCTCCCTGGTGAACTTGATATTACTGTCAATGGAGCTGATATGTTCTGAAAACTTCGACTTCTTCTGCTTTGATTTTGATCCAGATGTTGTCCAAATATATGAACCAGTGGATGAGAGAAGGAGAACTAAAAAAAAGAAACGTCAAGTTACTTTGTCTGAACTTCTATAAAATATTCTATTCTATTCAAACTTCGGGATTTAAATTGTTCATAGTATTTACATCTAAATATCTACATTTTTCTGTTATTATTTTTGCATAAATTCCTACAGTTTTATATTTTTGCATCACTAGTTGTTTATATTTCTACCTTAGTATTACTTCTATGCATCAGTTCACACAGTTTTACGTCACTGTTCTCTCAATAATCTGTATTAACACATTTACAGTTCCACTGATTCTTGGCTCTGATTGGCTGAAATGCCCAGAGGCAAAGAAAAAACATCAGCTCCACTGTTGATTCTTTTACATATTATATATAATCAATGAAACAGTATTACTCCAGCTGCTCTGACTGGCTGTCTGTTGATCAGGTGACATCCAGATCGGGATGGTGTACAGGAAGGAGCGTCTGGACGTGGAGGTGATTCGAGCCCGAGGGCTTGTGGGTAAACAGGGCAACAAGAACACTCCAGGTGATTCTATTACACTCTGTACTGTCCTGTATGCTGCGCATCAGTGAGCTCGGCCAGATCCTTAATGAGAACATCACATGACTCACGGTGTGAACGGATGTTAAGTTTATGTGTAGCAGTGCAGTGTGTTTTCAGTGTGTGTTGGCCAGGTGACTGATACAGGTGCGTGTGTGTGTGTGCGTGTGTGTGTGTGTTGCAGCTCCGTATGTGAAAGTGTACCTGATGGACAACGGGAAGTGCGTACTGAAGAGAAGAACTCGTCTGGCGAGGAAAACACTCGACCCTCTGTATCAGCAGCAGCTGCAATTTGAAGAGAACCCAGAGGGGAAGCTGCTGCAGGTGAGCTGTCAATCAAACACAGGCTGGACACGCCCACACAAGCAGCAGCCTATCAGATGAAAACAAGCTAAAACACAAATATGTCACAGGTCAACATGTAAATTAATTAGTGCTGTCAAATGATTCAACAGGGTAGCTGTGGGTTAATTTTGATTAATCACAATTAAATAACATTCATTTTTCATCTATATTAATCGTGTTTCATTTTACATAAACAAACAGATTTAAGAAAGGCATATATATATATATATATATATATATACACACACACATATATATATCATGTATATGACTAAATTAAACGTAACAACCTACAAATTATATCACATAAATTTACCTGACAGCCGTAAAATATTATATAGAATAATTTATATATTAAGGGTATGACTCTAAAATGTTTAATAAAATACAAATTTAAGATCAAGACAACATAAAATTTTTAATAATAGAAATTTAGTTTCAGAGATTTTGAGTCATTCTGCTGCAGATGGATTAATTGCATTCAAATTTTTAATCAGATTAATCATGATGATGGATTAATCTGCATTTTTGACAGTCCTAAAATTAGTCAAAAACATTTAAATATCTACGTGTCAGGGCTGTATGGGGATTCTTATCTGATGGCATTACAATGCATTTCACTGCACGTTATACTATGTATAATTGTGTTTGTGATAAAGGTCTTGAGTCATTATCACTGATTGATCAGCTGATTGTTATCGTTTGATCGGTGTGTTGATCAGTTCTGTCAGTCAGGTGTGTGTGACATCACTCTACCTGTTTGTCTCCACAGATCATTGTCTGGGGCGACTACGGCCGGATGGACCATAAATCCTTCATGGGTGCTGCTCAGATCCTATTGGATGACCTAGACCTGTCCAACATGGTGATTGGCTGGTTTAAACTGTTTCCTGCCACCTCATTGGTGGACCCCGCCTTGGCCCCGTTAACCAATAAGGAGACAGATGGCGGCAAGTCGTAGCAACCAGCAGCGGGACTGACTGTGTCGTCATAGCAACGGACGGGAGGGGGCAGGAGGGGACATACTGTTGCTGGGCGGGGCTTTAAAAAAGTCCCACAATCCTCCTCTGCTGCTGCATGCTGCATGATGACATCAAATTGATGACATAATAGTGTCATGATGATGTCACCAGGAGGAGGAAGAGGAGGAAGAGGATGACGAGGAGGAAGGCTCGACACCCCTGACCATCCCACTGAGGGCAGGGCCACGCAGCAAAGGATGCTGGGAAAAGAGAGCAGAGGCCAAGTGACGTCCAGCTGCCAGCCAATCACAGCAGCTCCCCAGGAGTCATGTGACTGTTAGAGGCATGTCCAGAACCACAGACTCAGTGTGTCACCCGATAGTTTCCATGGAGACGCAGGAACATGGAGGTCTGCTTCTTTATGTTTTGTGCATGGAATGATGAAAAGATTAGAACATAAAAACATCAGAAGCATCAACTGAAAAAAGAACATGAGAACATGAGAATGTCGCCTGAAAACTGAAAAATAAAAGATTCTCAAAGATTCTCAGTGGTTCTGTTTGACAAAGGTGATTACAGTTCTATGGGGTTCTGACATTAGTAACACAGATCAACTGGTTCTACGGACAACCTTAACACAACTAAGGTTATTCTAGAGTTAATGACACATTTCTGGTTCAACAAGGTTCTACAGTTAATCTACAACTACATGTTCTACAAGGGTCTGCTCGAATCACACACACAAGTCTGGTTCTTCAACTACCGTTCAACAAGGTTCTGCTAGAATCATGGACAACTGGTTCTACAAAGTTCTGATATCATTAACACATTTTTGGTTGAACAAGATTGGAAAGTTAACTGATACAACTGCAGTTTTTCAAGGTTTTGCAAGAATTATTGATATAAGTCTGGTTCTCCAAAGTTCTACTGACACAGACACAGTTCAGGTTTAACAAGGTTCTACTCTGACGGCTGATGTTCTACAAGGTTCTGTCAAAATCATTGACATAAGTGGTTCTCCAAAGTTATGACATCACTTACATAATTTGGGTTCACTAAGGTTCTGCAGCTAACTTTGATCCAACTACAGTTCTACAAGGTTCTAAAAGAATGACGGCCACAAAATATTTTACAAGGTTCTGCTATTCTAGATGTGTTTTAGCAGGTTTCACAGTTAATCTTGACACAACTACATGTTCTACAAGGGTCTAGAATCATGGACACAAGTCTAGTTCTACGAAGTTCTACCATCACAAATACAGTTCTGGTTCTACAACTACCATTCAACAAGGTTCTGCTAGAATCATAGACAACTGGTTCTACAAAATTCTGATATCATTAACACATTTTGGTTCAACAAGATTGGAAAGTTACCTGACGCAACTGCAGTTTTTGAAGGTTTTGCAAGAATTGCTGACAAAAGTCTGGTTCTCTAAAGTTCAGACATTACTAACACAATTCAGGTTCAACAAGGTTCTGCACCTAACTTTGATCCAACTACAGCTCTGCGTGGTTCTACTAGAATCATTGCCGTGATTGGTTCTGCAAGGTTCTGCAGTAACCTTTGACACAACTACAGTTCTGCAAGGTTCTGAAAGAATGACAGCCACAAAGGGTTCTGCAAGGGTCTGCGATTCTAGATCTGGTTTAGCAGGTTTCACAGTTAATTTTAACACAACTACCGTTCAACAAGGTTCTGCTAGCATCAAAGACAACTGGTTCTACAAAGTTTTAATATCACTGACACATTTATGGTTGAACAAGACTACTTTGACACAATCACAGTTCTGCAGAGTTCTACTAGAATCAGCTGATTCTACAAGGCTCTGCTATAAGTATCGTAGTTCTTGTTCAGCAACGTTCTGCAGTTAAACACAACTACACTTCTATATGGTTCTGCAAGAGTCCCTGACATAACTGGTTGTACGAGATTCTGCTATAGCTAACACAAACCTAATTTAACAAGGTTTTATACATGAAACTAAACTCAAAACACTCAAAAAATATTTTAGAATACTATGCTATACTACGCTATGCTATTCTATACTATACTACACCATGTCATGCTATACTATACTATACTATACTATACTATACTATACTATACTATACTATACTATACTATACTATACTATACTATACTATGCCGTGCTGTTATATCACACCATATCATACCATACTGTGCTATGCTATGCTATACTATGCTATACTATACTATACTATACTATACTATACTATACTATACTATACTATACTATACTATACTATACTATACTATGCTGCACTATACATTAGATACTATACTAGAAATACATTTTAAGAAAGTGTCTGTGCACTGCATTACTGTAAACCTTGGCCTGACTAAAGTGATTATGACAGTAATAAGGTGATTAAAGTAGTGATTATAAAGTGCAGTTAAACAGTTATGCAGCTGTAAACATAAAGGTAACATCATCATATAAACAGCAGCAGAACCACAATATACGTGAGGAATAAATGAGACTTAATTTGCAGCCTTTGCAATTTGCTAACTGCATTGTTTCAAATTGCAACTTTAATTCACACAACTGAAATAACAAATAAAATGAGATAAGGTGAAAATGAAATAATAATAATAATAATAATAATAATAATAATAATAATAATAATAATAATAATAACAATAATAATAATAATAATAATAAAATAAGATAAAAATAGCTACAAATAAATTCTATGCGCAAATGTTGGCAATATTACAATACTGTCATATATAAAAATGCAGTGATGAAAGAGTCCAGTCTGCTTCTCACCATATCTGAGGCAGAGCCTAGCCACCCTGTTTTTCATTTAAAATTATATTTATGTATAATTAAAAACAAAAATTTTGACTTTTCTTAACCTCTAACTGTGAATCTGATATCTTACGTGAAATTTGAATATTTATATTTTTGTCATGAATAAAACTTAATTATAAAAAATCTGATTTTCAAAAGTGCATTTTTATTATTATTGTTATTATTCTTATTATTATTATTAATTATTAATTATTATTATTATTATTATTATTATTATTAATAATAATAATAATAATAATAATAATAATAATAATAATAATAATAATAATAATAATAATAATAATAATAATACGATTTGCATTATTATTATTATTATTATTATTATTATTATTATTATTATTATTATTATTATTATTATTATTATTATTATTATTATACGATTTGCATTATTATTATCAGTAATGTTATTAACGTTAATAATGTGATTATTATTATTATTATTATTATTATTATTATTATTATTATTATTATTATTATTATTACATCGTCATCACATGTGGGCGTGGCTTTGTTCGGCCTGCCCCCGTCCTAGGAACTCCTCCTCCGGGCAGAGGCAGCAGCAGCTCGGTGTCTGTCTGCGGACGTTACCTCCGACTCTCAGCTAACGTTATCTCGGGTTGGGCCCGTGTGGGTTGGCTTGGCTCGGTGCGCTACCTTCCCTTACTTTGTACGGTCAACATTATGGCGGCCGCGGATCCCCGGTCCTCGAGTGACGGCGGGCCGGCCAGCAGAGGAGGCTTCCCGCCCGGGGAGAGCAGCAACGACCGCGACGGGCCGGGCGGCAGCAGCAGCGGCGGCAGCGGGGAGAGCGAACGGGAGCGGGAGCGGGACCGGGCAACCTTCGAGTGCAACATTTGTTTGGACACTGCCACGGACGCTGTCATCAGTATGTGCGGCCACTTGTTCTGGTACGAGGCGGGGTTCTGGTGGTGTGTGTTTGGTTTGTGTCTCCGGTGTGTGCGGCCTCCTGTCGGCTTGTTTTTGACGGCGGAATCACGCCCCGTTAACCGGCCGCTCGTCGACGCATTATGTCGAAGATGACAGCGGCTAAGATGGCAGAGGAGGGTGGTGGTGGTTGTGGAGGAATGTGGCTGAACTTCAACCCCCTACTGTTGTTTTTATTATTTACTGCGTCAAGCGGCTGATCTCCATGTATACTGATGTGACCCTCAGAGGAGTTTGTCAGTCACACATTAACTCCTGCCTGCTGATCATTGGCAGATCTCACATCACATTCACAGCAGAGGTGTCCAAACCCGTAGTGAAGCTTAAAATACCAAAGGTTAAGCCTGCAAAAACAATCACGTTCTGGTTTCTTAAATGGGACAAAATCCTGCTTTTTCTCTGTTTTGCATCAACGTAAAATAGATATCTGTGGATTTTAAGGCAGCTTAAGGTGAATAATCCACAAGTAGTCAACTGTTAAATCAATCACCAATTGTTTTGATGATTGATTTTTCAGTTTCAGCAACTTTTTACTAGAAAAAAGTCTATATTGTCAGTTTTCAGCCACTTGAATGTGAATATTTTCCGGTTTCTTTCCATCTCTTTGACCATAAACTGAGAATCTTTGTTAGTTGCAGCTCTAATCTGAAGATTCTTCACAATTTTCAACAGTCAAGTCATGAATTGAGGAGATAATAATCAGACTAATAAATAACTAACCCTTTGATGCGCAACATGGGTCAAAAGACACCCATATTCAGTGGACCCATGTTGTGCATCGAAGGGTTAAGAGAGCTGGTAGTTGTTGCTTTAAGTCAGAATTAGGAGACACAAACTGTGAGTTGGCAGACTTTTTTCATGGCTTAGGTCAGTGTACAGTGCATTTTCCTGTTATTTATGATCAAAAACCACATAAAGTCTAGTAAATGAACCCCAAATGAACAATTTTGGCGAAACATTTGAATTCCTATATTTATTCTTATTCCTAAAACCTCTTTGAAGGGTGTCAAATATTCAGAAAACGGTGTAGAAACGGTCTGTAGCCTTGAAATCGTGCTCAGTGCGTCTCAAAATGAAAGTACGTTCTGGCTCGTAGCTGTGATTCCAGACCTTGGCGCTATCTCGGTTAAATCAACACTTGCTTCATTCATGAGTGTTGACTGACGGCTGGGATCGCTGAGGCTAATGTCAGATTAGGTCCTGGAGGGAAGGATTAGGGTCACTCCTTTAGGTAGTAAAAGTCAGACCGGCTTTTCTTTCACACAGGAGGAAACATCTTGAGCGGTTGTCACCTGGTTGTAGTTTTTAGTGTTGGCTGGGTGTGTAGGGGTGTTTTGGCAACAGAAACGTGAGCTGTTACTGACGTTATCCTCTTTTTTTTTGTACTGACGAGGCGTTTGCTCAGTAGAGAAACACACCAACGATGCCAAGAAAGTGTTTTTAGTTGCATCATGTCACGTACTCTGACCGATAGCTGGGATGTCAAAGTGCTGCAACAGAGTTGAGTAGTTTATTGTTAAATCCAGGCTGGAAATTAGCTTCTTTTTAGTCTTGTTTTTGTGTGGTAAAGCTGCAAAATCAATGCATTAAAAAGAAAAACAATGCCTGACTTGCTGCAGCTTCTGTTTATACATGTAAAGTGATAGAAGAGATGACAGTTTGAGAGATTTTTGGAGGGAATTCCAGTCAATCGCTGCAGCAAAGCGAAAGGAATTCCAGCCAAAGACAACCTTGGGGATAGAAAGTGTTATGAGGTGGCTGGTCCTCAGGTGGTAGTTGTTATGGGAGTGGTGGAGGAGGCTGGAGAGGTGTTGAGGTGTCTTCCCTGATAGAGTCTGGTAGAGGAGTAGAAGCCAGAGCTGGAGTCGCCTGGTGTAAAAGGAGGACCAACCCACCAGTTTGTAAAGGTCACAATGGTGTTAGTTTTGTTGACAAAGACTATGACAAAAAATATTAGTCAACGAACCTTTTTCACGGACGAAAACTTAATAAAAAGTAAATAAAAAGTGTGACATGAAGACGAAGACTGAAGAAATATAACAGACACTTTAGTGAACGAATTAAAACGAGACGAGAATGTTAGGGCGGGACGAATGGAGAAGAGATTCAATGAAAACTACTCTTTCTGTGGGACAAGTTGGGAAGAAATCCAATCAGAGTGAATCTTTTGAATCTTCCTCTCTCTCCTTTTTCTGTGATTCATGGTTTTGGTTTTGGACCAGCAAAACAAGAAGTAAGAAGGCATCACTTGGAGCTCTGTGGGAGCTTGTGACATGCAACAGACGGCAGGTCATACAGACGTGTTGGACACGCATGTTTGAATCGACATGTATGCATCAGTTTCTTATTTTATCTATCATCCATAGGAGAAAACACTTGTTGAATCACTAACAACATGCTTTTAGTCATTTTTTTTTAGCAAAAAAAGGAGGAGTGGATGTTAAAATATATATTATTATTAGCTGCAAACCTAAGAAATATACATTAGATGCATAATTTGTGTTTAACAGCCCTGTCTCTGTCTAAACCACATTGTTTGAGGCCTGAAAAACGTATTTTTATTATGTAATAGTGCTGGAAAGTTGTCAAGCTCATGATGTACAGTTCTAGACCGAGTTGCTGCACAGCCATGAGACTCCTGCTTTGTGTGCTGATGTAATTTAGCTGCCGTGTTGCTCGTGTTCTCCCTGCTCTCTGAAGTGTAACAAGATGAAACAGTGATGATGAAACTATCAGTAAAGAAGAGCGGCGTTGACGTCAGTTCACCTGCTGCAACTTTAAATTAAAATTGCAACGAGGCTGTGAGTCTAATTGGAGTTTAATGGCGTTAATTAGAAAATAAAAAGCACCGTGGAGTTGGAATAATTTTACTCTCAGTCCTTCTTTAATGCTAGATTGTGTTTATGTGAACAGACTTTGATTGGTTTGAGGTAATATGATGTTTCTCCATCAATTTAGTATTTAAGAAGCTGTAATGATCCTCCAAGAGCAGATTCTGCACATTTTAGTCTAAAAGTAGCTCTGTTCAGAGTCCAGAGGGATGATTTGTGTGAAAAAGACATTAACGTCTCAGTAATACTTGGAGGTTAATGAGCATTTGACATCTTTACGGTCCCTGAGTGAGAGTTCACTGGAGTAGACTTGAGATGTCGCCTACACTGGCTGCGGTTCGACTGTCCTCCAGGACTGAATGAGAACAAATTAGAAGTGAAGAAAAGTTATATTAAAAGAAAGCCAGAGAGTTAAATCAGCTGCTGACTGGAGGGCTTAGGAAATGGAGGCCAGGTTTAAGTGCTTGCATGTGTAAAACCTACACAACAATCTTAATCAGTTAAAGCCCCGCATACAAAGTGGTTTAGTGATCCAGCAAACGTAAGCAGTCGCTTCTTACAAACCCCTCGTCATGGGTTGCATAATGTCAGCGAGTGTTGAGTCTTAAATTACTTCAAAGAAAAATGTTTGAAGGACTGAAGTGGCAAAAAAATCTGACAATCTGCAAGAAAAGGTAGAAAACACACAACATCCTTTGGTGTTTTTTCTCATTTGTAACCTGGTAATCATCTCAGAACCCTTCAGGTTCATCTTGTGACTCCTTAGAAGGATCCTGAGCCTCATGTTTGGAACAACTAGCTTCAACAACATCACACAAATGTTTATAACATCTTGGCCAGATGACGGCCAAAATGTTTCGAGACGGAGACCTTAAAGAGATGGGAGCTAAAACAGAGCGTTACGGACAGAGGTTGAGTGTTCAGTATGAGAGAAATTGTGTTTTTGGGTTTTTTTTTTACATTAAAGCATGTTCAGGGGGTCCTTGGTTTACGACGTCCTCAACCTACGGCATTTCATCGTTACGTGGAACTAGTTGACGAGCAGAGTGGATGAATACGTCATCACGCGGCGCTATCAGACAGCTTTGTTTCCATTCTCCAGTTGAATGCCACCTTGGATTGTACATTCACTAACTTTTTACTCTCTAAAGTGGATTTGGATTAAAATGATCACTTTAAATGTGGTATGTGGTCGTCATGGCAACATTAAATATGTCAAAGCAGTAACATGACTTGAGAGGAGCGGGCAGCGTTGTCGGGATAACGGGCCGTCAGGGCGTTTGTATTCAGCCTGTTGAAAGATAGGCCTAGAAAAATGTTTTCTACCACATGCTGCTACTAGGGCTGGACCCGAATATCCGAATATTGGGTCCCGATGGTGGCATCCAGATATTAATTTTGAGATCCGAATATTCGGGCCAGCCCTAGCTGCTACGCATGTCATCCATCTCTATATCCTCCCAGATTTCCCTCTTCTTGTTGATCTGATTTTGCCGTTTCTGTGAATGCTCCATAGGCCTGTTGTGTATCGGCCTACTGCTGCATTTGCTCCTAAAATGCTGTCAATAATTTCCACCACACCCTCCAGAATTCAGCCGGGAAAAAGGTAGAAAAATTAAAACAACAACTAAGATACCCCCCAATCACTGACATGCAGATTCATATGGGACTAGTATTACCACAGGACGTCGGTGTTTGGTGAAATATGGGAGGGAATTTATGGTGGAATTTTTACTTTACAAATTCCAGACATGGAGCATTCACACGGGATTAAGATCACAGACATCCTCCAATTATTACACATTATCATGGGTCCCCAGGTAGTACTAATCCTGTATAAATAGGGTATAAATCTGCTTTCCCCAAAACAAACCACCAAGCTTTGTGTGCGTATAAATACCTGATTTAAGATCAGAGAGGACAAACAAGATGATCATCTAGTCTGGACTTGTTTTATTATCTCCATTTCCTGTCATGAAGCAGACTGTAATGACTGTCATGGAGCCGTGATGCTCTCCGCAGTCACTTATTGTAAATAAAGCAGGTCGGTTAAACGTGCTTCTACATGTTTAATCAGAGAGGAGTGTGTCGCTGTGTTAACTTGCTTTAAAAGTCTGCAGATTAACGCTGGGTTGTGTTCAGTTCATCTCGTTATTTCAGCTCGTTTGGTTCACCTGAGGCAGATGTCTGTTTGGATGTTTGGAAACAAGCCCTGCCTGTTCCTCCACATGATCGGAGTTGTTTATCTCACAAAGAATCTCTGACGCACACAGAAATTATAAATGTCTGAAAACAAGAGAGGCACTTTAAAGGAAAATGTGACTGACAGTTCTCAGTGCTGCATATTCCGATGTTAAATATTCTGACTGCATCTGTTTACGCCTCAAAAAATACCTCCCAGACACAAACATATCGGGTTAGAAAAAGTTTAGTAGAAAGTTTGATGTTTATCTCAGGGCTGCGTCTGTGCTCTAATTAATGGAGGTCTGAGACCAAAACTGAACAGAGAAAATGCAAGAACCATCTTCCATTTAATTTCTAAAGCGCTACAAGCATGAGTAAAGGATTAAGATAAAGAGAGATGTTGTACCTGTAGTTCAACTTGCACTTTGAAGTCCATTTAGCTGTCCTTTATTTATCATATATGCTGTATTTTGTCCTTTTTTCTTAGTACTGAACAGAGAATAGGAAAATGCAAAAAAGAAGCATAATTTATTAGGAAAAGATGCACTTGTGATAACTATCTCACTGTTTGTGTACTCATTTTTATAGAAGGAGCAGGAGGAGCTAGTCAGGGCTCACTAGAGTCTTTGTATTTAGATTATTTTTGGGTTGCAATCTGTAGAAATATTCACCCTCTACTGAATGTCCTGAAATAACCTTCTACCAACCGTCGGGGCGTCTCTCAGCTCTCCATCCTCCCCTCCATCCTCCTCTCCATCCTCTCCATCCTCTCCATCCTCCATCCTCTCCATCCTCCTCTCCATCCTCTGCTTCCTCCATCCTCTCCATCCAGTAGCCATCCAGGCAGGACTCCGCTAACGACAGATGGAGCTAATTAATGGTAACAACGGGGAGCAGGGATGAGTTTAATCAGCCTCCTCGTTAGGAGCAGATTGTTCTGTTTTGGTGTCAGATTCACAGTAAAGTCTGATCACATCCTTCCTCTCCACTGATCTGAAACATACTAAATTATTAAAGCTGACATTTTAAGAGAAAGGTGTTTTTGTTGAAATGTAAACTAATCTTTCTGTTTGTCTCTCTGTCTCTGCAGCTGGCCATGTCTCCATCAGGTGAGCATCTCTTCCGTCTTCTATCTGCTCGTCCACTTGGAATTAAAGAAAAAGATGTGTTTACCAACACATCTGACTGTCGAACTGACAGCTCGGTCACGTGACCACGTAGTTTCCTGCTGAAGCTCCAGTGCTGTCATGTGACCCGCTAGTGACAGCCCACCATGCGTGCGATTTTCAGATGCGGCGCATTTACATGCGGGAACAACACATCGAGTGAATACGTACCTTCACTGTATGTTTTCTGTAAGTATTCAGGCACCGTTCTGGAATTCCGGCTGCGGCGACGGCGTTTGGCTCGAAAAAAAAAAAAAAGACAGGACTACATTGCCAATCTAGTTCATCTACCAATGGAATGAAAGGAACGCAGCTTTTGCACTCAACAAAACTAATATCACTCGCCAATGGGAAATAGTGGGGTTTTAGGAAGACGTTGAGATCCAACTGCATTTGAGTCCATACCGGCATGCAGAAAGCACAGTATTCTGCCAAGGATGATCAGTCGTATAATTTCTGACTATATATGTACAATACACCTGTACTATACTATGGCCTATGTGTGTCCATGACGGTTATTTCTGTTGCACAGCGCGCTCACTTTCGCTTTTGATGCTGTAACGCGCATACCTAGTGCGGAATCCAATTACTCGATTAATCGCCAGAGTAATCGGTAGAATACTCGATTACTAAATAAATAATCGATAGCTGCAGCCCTACTGTTGAGGTTTGGAAGCTTCCTAAGCAAAGACTACCTGTCCACGTCCACAGTCCTGAGAGGAGGCATCCAGTCCGACGCGATCAGTTGGAAACCCCGCTGTGAATGTGTTAACTTCAGAATAAGATGGTGATGTAACCTCAGTGTTGACTTAGTGCAGCTTAGAGACCTTAATGCACTTAATGCCTCTGTTTACTGCTGCTTAGCTTTAAACAACACAGAGCTTTATGTTGTCTCAGGTTCTACTGGATCCTGAAAGCTCTTCTCGACTGTTAACATCTTAACTTTGCTGTTTCACACACACAGTAAACAGAGATGAGTTTATCCGACCCATTGGATTCCTTCTGACGTCTTTCTGCTGCTCTCCTCAGTGGCTGGAGACTCGACCCAGCAGGCAGCAGTGTCCAGTGTGCAAGGCAGGAATCAGCAGAGAGAAAGTGATCCCGCTGTACGGCAGAGGGAGCTCCAGCCAGGAGGACCCCAGGTACGACACTCACCTGTCTGAGCTGCTTCTGTCTGTTGTCAGGCTGCTTTTGATCCACTGTTTCTGTTCAGGTTGAAAACTCCACCGCGGCCTCAGGGACAGAGAACAGAGCCTGAGAGTAGAGGAGGGGTGAGTGGTTTTACATCCACACCGTGTTCTCAAAGGTATTCTAAACTCGATCGCTGATTTTTGTTGTGTTTTTCTTTCTCAGATGTTTCAGGGTTTCAGGGACACCGGCTTCCACATGTCGTTTGGCATCGGAGCTTTCCCCTTCGGCTTCTACACCACAGTCTTCAACACCAACGATCCTTTCCACAGAGCAGGTACGGAAAACACACCACCAGCCTGAATCCAAACTAAATCTGTGAAGGGTTTAAAAAAGAAATCAGTTCATGCAGGGTAACCAGGTCTTTTTTTGAAGACTTTATCTGAGGACAGCTGTCTTTTCTCCTCATTAGTCACTTTGGACTGACTTCTGTAGTATGTGCTAAAATATTTCTGTCCACAGTCTAAAGACAGCTTATATCACAGCAATAAAAAACATTTTTTTTTGCAACTCTGTAACCTTTTTTTTTTTTTTTTCAAATATGCTGAATTACGAGGGCTTTAACGTATAATTAGAATGACAGGCGAATCGATCGAGGGCTATTTTTTAGTTTGAATTGGATGAGGGGCTGCTCATAAAACATTCTGGACTATAACCTTTTAACATCACAGAATAGTGAAAAATGTTCATCAGTGTTTCCCAAAACTCGAGAACACGTTCTAATTTGTCTTGTTTTGTCCACAACCCAAATATATTCAGTTTACTGTCACAAAGGAACAAAACAACCCCAAAAAATATTAACTTGAAGCTGGAATCAGAGAATTTAGATTTTTTTTCCTTAAAAAATGACTCATTACTTATTTTGTTTGTTTTCCCCTCCTGTATTTATCTTTTTATTTTTTTTAATCTTAAGTATTGCTAATTATATCGTTGCTGGTATGTTTCTGTCTGAGGGAACTGCTGGAGGTTAAGGGTGGACATTAGAGCAAAAACTCTACCGCTGTATCGTATTTGTGTACTACTTATCAATACAAACTGTGAATACAATTTAGTTAGCAAAAAAGACAAACCGATTATCAAAATAGTTCTCGTTACATCCTTTTCTTTGCGATGTTACATTACATAGAAATCAATCCACAGGCTCTTACAGGCAATCAAGAAAGTCAGGAAGTCAAATTTTTTACATCGTGTTACAATCTATTAACATATTGACAAAAACAGAAGTGATCAATGCATGTAATTTGCTTCACTCTCTTAAACGTAGTACAGGGGTCCGCGGTTTATGACGTCCTCGACCTACGGCGTTTTGTCGTTACGTCGAAACTAGTTATGGGCGGGTCCTCGGTTTACAACGTACAACATTTTGTCGTTACGTCAGAAACAGTTACGGACTGGTCCTCGGTTTACAACGTACGGCATTTTGTTGTTACATCAGAACCAGTTATGGGCGGGTCCTCGGTTTACGACGTGGTTTTTTGTCGTTACGTCGGAAACCGTTATGAGCAGGTCCTCAGTTTACGACCTACGGCATTTCGTCGTTATGTTTGAACTGGTTATGGACAGGTCCTCGGTTTACGACGTTTCATCGTTACATCAGAAATGGTTACGCGAAACTAGTTGGCGAGCGGAACGGACAAATACGTCATCAAGCAGCGCTATAAGACAGCTTTGTTTACATTCTCTTCTCATCTCCATGGAAGTCAAATTAGATAAAACGCCGGGAGCATGACTTTTCCAAGGAACTGATCGATATTTTAATGCACGGCTTTGTTTACATTTTCTTTGAGTTCTGACATCTGGCAAAAGGAACCCCTGAACCTTTCAACCTGACGGGTTCAGCGTGCACAGAAAAGGTGTAAATGTACATTAAACATTCCCGTTATTGTGAGGAGGTTGAAAAGCTTCTTTTGATCACAGCTTCATTAGACGTAAACACTGAGGCCCTGCAGTCACAACCTTCTTCTTCTCCTCATCAGACCAGTATGCAGGCGATCACCAAGGCAACGGTAACCTCAACAACGGCAATAACAACTGGCAAGACTCCCTGTTCCTGTTCGTGGCCATCTTCTTCTTCTTCTGGCTGCTGAGCGTCTGACGGAGACCCGGAGCGAGGACGGACGGACGGACTGACGGACAGACAGATCGACGACTGGGAGGGAGGAAAAAAGAAACGAAAAAAATAAACTCGCACACATAACTTGAGCCACAGACACACACTCATAATACATTTTCTCGTTTGGGAGAAAGCGGAGCGTCGCGTTTATTCCCCCTAAAAATACAGCAATTTGGTTTCTCCTTTTAACAGAAGCAGACCACTTTAGGACACTCGGCCTCCAACTCACCCTCCGACTGCTCTGTTTGTTTAGTTTAAGCAAGAAAACTGGGAAGTTAGTGCTGTGAGAATCCCAAAATATCCCTCTAGATACATGCACACTGAATCTAACGCTGCTGGGGTTCAGAGACAGTATTAGTGATCAGGGTGAGCTTTGTAAAAGAGTTTGTTATTGAAGAATATTCTGTTTTCACTTGAAGGAGGCGAGCTCCTAAAGCAGAGAGGGAGTCGGGTTTGAGATGCCGTAGTGGCCGCTCTAGCTGCTAGTTCTTTCTCTAAAAAGGCCAAAGAGTCGCGGGTCGGGACGTCGGTGGGTGAAGTTTACAGTTTCCTCCCAGAATTCGACAGAAAACGGCACAGATGGATGCATTTTTTTAATATATGTTTCTCTTAACTAAAAAAAAAAAACAAAAACTGCCATTGCACTGTGAAGTCATTGGTCCTAAACGTCAGTATGTCAGTGTGTGCTGGTGTTGAACCACTCGTTGCTTCTGGAGGAAATAACCGATGAGCAATCCAAGTACGATACGCACAGTTTGTCAGACTACGAGACAGAAAGCTGGTAGAAGTAGCTGGAAAAGATGTAAAACGAAGGTGGAAAAACACACGACTTATTAGCAGGATTAACAAGCAAAGCCCAGCGTGATGCTACAACCTAAAACCCTTCTGTCAGCTGATTTGGTTTTTTTTGTGTCTGTGTGTCGGAGTGAGTGTGTCCATTCTATATCTGTATATATGAATATTGTAAATGCTGTTTTTACGTGTTTCTGACTGGACGGCCAGCCACGGAGAGATGCTTTTTGTAAAGCGAGAAATGATCTGGTTCCTGGTTTTCAGAACTAAGAAAATAAAAAACAAAAGGCTTGCAGCCCAAGTTAATAACTCCTCTCCCACAAAGAAAAGTTCCCTGCTAATGTGATGTTAACGTTCTCCCTTTTCCTGTAGAAGCTGCGACCGAGCAGCAGTCGAAGAGTTCAGAAACATTCGTTCATCAAGCATAAAGTGGTAAAGACCCAGATTCAATGTTGTTGAAAAACAAAAACGAGGTACAACCAGAGATGATCCTTTCATTCTTCTTGCAACTTAACAGACGTTTGGGCTGCTGATGACTGAGCGTTTTCTGTAACTTACAGCTGAACTACATGCATTGAATCGGGTTTTAGCACTTCAGTGTTCACTCCAGGGTCAGAGATGAAACTTTGCTGCTCCTCATTTCTCGCGTACTCGTCTGTTGAAGCTACACTTTGTGTTATGGGGCTTATGTGACACTAAAACAAGCGACGGGAGTCTTCTGATGGACTAAAACACGGAGACATTGTGCAAAACCAAACGGTCTAGGAGATTAAAACTTGATTAAAACACTCACTTGTTTCGTGTCGTCATTGTGGGCATCTTGTTACCAAAAGGCTGGATTTTTATCACGGATGTGAAAATCATGAGTTTCACTTCATTTGAGCAGATTAAACCATTCAGGATCGGCTCATGTTGCTCAATCAATAATACATATTTCAGGCATAATTCTCAGTATTTTATGCTAAACCCAGAGTTTAAACTGTGGCGTCAATGGTCACAAAAAAGTGGGTTTGAACAAAAATAATAGGTTATAGAGGGAAAATGAATACATTCAACTACAGATGTGTGTAAAAGACCTGCTCTTTTACACACATCTGTAGTTGAATTAAGTTTAGTGCAAAAATACAATTATTAGCAATAAACACAAAGTTAATGACAGTGTTTAAAATGGATCGGTTCCTGTATTTAGATTAATTTAAATGTTTGGAATGAAGGTCTGTGGGAAGAAACTGTTCTTGTAGCGTCAAGTAGAGAGGAGGCCGTGGAACACACATTTAAAAAATCTGCTGACTTGTTCGACAGAATAATCTGAACGGAAAACCTGAAGACAATGAAAACATTTATTGTTAAATGTCGGCTGATGTCATATTTATATTTACAGTTTATAATTTATTTTACAATTTTCAATACAATCAACAATTTTGCCATAAAAATATTTGCTTTTATAGAACAACCTTTTTACAAACAATATGTTGAGGAACAACAGTATTTGTTAGAAATGTTTTTGTTCCATCTAAGAAATCACATTTTTCTCTATAAAACCTGAAACTTACTGGCGTTAAACTGGAAGAACCGACACTCCAAAACGTCTAAAATGTCAACAGCAGAAACATTCAGAAATGTAGTTTAAAATGAGGAACAAAATGCTACAAAACTCTTTTAACAAATGAAGAAATGTGTCAAGTAGGACAACAAAAAAATCACATTCCTTGCAGTCCCACACTCAGTCCTTTTCTATATACAGTTATTAATAGTACAAACGCACATGCAGAAGAAACATACACAATCATTAAAATGTGCAAAATCAGCAGCTCAGTTTTGGTAAACGTATTTGGAAAAAGAACGGAGTGCTGTGAAGTTAAAAGATGCAAACAACCTGAACGTGGGACGGTGGTGGTGTGGTTTGATGAACTCTGAAGAGGGAAAAATGTCTTCAGTTTTCTCGATGCTTCTTCAGTGTTTTGTTGGATTTGTTGAGGATCTTCATGAGGCTTTTGGACATAAAGTACGGCTTCTCCATGGATCCATCGTTACGCTCCAAGTCCTCCACTGGGAGACCAACATCAGTGTGTCACATTATTATTACTTCCTTAAAATAATTAACCCTGGAAAACCCACTACTGCAGAAATACAGCAGTTTTATTTTTTAAATTACTTATATCTGTGTATTATTTTTGCTCATTTTTTCTATATTTGTATAAATACGTATATATATAAATATATATATATATATACTTATATATGTGTGTATATATATGTGTATATATATATACACACACACACACACATATATATATATACATACATACATATATACACATATAGAAAGAGCAAAAAAATTGCAAAAAATAGCACAAATTATATTTTTATATGTATATATAGTATATATATGTTTTTTCTATATTTGGGTTTTTTTTATATATATGTGTGTGTGTGTGTGTGTGTGTGTGTGTGTGTGTGTGTGTGTGTGTGTGTGTGTGTGTGTGTGTGTGTGTGTGTGTGTGTGTGTGTGTGTGTGTAAAATTTTTGCTCATTTTTTCCTGTATTTGGGTCTTACAGGGTCAAACTTATTTTTAAGTCTTGTCGTTTAAATTTATCATGTTACAAAACAGTGTAATAACTGAGGTGATTTTACTGTAAATTAGGCCTTATTTAATTAATAAAATGTGAATGTTAACTTCAGATTTACTCACAGAAGCAGAGGAACAGCGTGTCAACACACATGTTGTAGACGCTGAAGAAGCCGTGAGCGATGAGGTAGCTGCCAAACGCCACCGTCTGCAACACAGAACGACACAAAAATACCAACAAGTTCAAACTAAAATAACACTGATATAGAAAATAGCACACCTTCTGCTACAGATACCTCCTAGTGTCACTCCTTCGTTCCATTTCCCACGGTTATCCACAATTCTTTCATCTTTTGCTATTTGTTACTGTCAGTCTTCATCTCTTACCCTTTGTTGTCTACCAGACCCCTTGATTCAATCACCTTTTGTTGTTTGTTTTACTCTCTGTTACCAATTAGCAACCATACACAAATGAACCACTATCCACCCTTATATTTACATACAGCTCCTCCCTACTCTCTGAGATCCCTATAAAATGTGTCTTCTTACCTTCACAGACTCATGCTCTGTGTTGTTCAGCCCACCGTATGAAAGAACACCAATAAACACCAAACTACAGCAACTTCCAAGGACTAAGAGTGAAATTTCTTCAACAACACACAACTATAAAACTAGACAAAGATTACGACTCACAATAATTGGCATCCAGTAGTAGTTGAGGCTTGAAGAGCGGAAAGTGTTGCCTGGCAGCGCGATTCGTCCAGAGAAGAAATAGAAGGACAGAACACCTGGAAAAGGAAAGAACGTTTCTGATGCGTTCATATAAACGGTTATTCATAGATACATAGACTTCACTAAAAGAAAAACACATTTTAATAGTTTTTCTCCTTACTGCATCTGTAGGACATCTGGACATCTGTAAGTACCGACGTCTCAGTCATTGGTGTTTATTTACAGAACCGTTCTGGGTCTTGTTGCTTCATATTTGTCTTTTAGCAAGAAACATGGAAGTCTCAATCTCCCATCTATGGATATTCTGCAGTTTGCCTCGAAGATGAATATATAGAACATTTACACTGCTTTTAGCTCTCGTCTAAACTCATATCCAGAACTTCAGCTACTAAATGTTCTACCGTTTGTGAAACCAGACAAATGACTAAAAATAAAAGCTAATGTTGCTCCTTTTCTGTGTTTGCTCACTTATTATTGTGGTGATTTGTATTTTATTTTAAACTTTAAACGTTGTAGATCCATAGAATTGTAACTAAATATTGTCCATCTGTGTGTTTAGACCCAAAAAAAACATCATTCTTTGATCAAAAATCTTTTCTACAATGTTTAAAGCAAACAAACACTTAAATAAAGACTGATTTGACAGGTTTGCTCCGTCCTTACCAACTCCTCCGACCACCAGGAGCTTCCCAAAGAACAGCAGCAGGTCTGTCACTTTATCGAGCACCACAACCCTGAGAGGAGACACAAAACGACGCTGTTCAGAGTCTCAAACATGGAAATATATCCACTGAGTGGACAGGTGTTTGGTTACACAGACAGCAGGTTGTCTGTGTCTAGGAAGAGGAACTACAGCACCGACCTGATTACGTTCCTCATGAGAAGCATGAAGGCGTTTTTGGCTGAAACGCAGAAGTTTTTCCCATAAATGGCGATCTGCAAGAAAAAGCACTCATTTCAGAATATAAACATACAACATACTGGATTAAAAGCAGGTACAGTCCAGTGATGGAAGTGTTGAATAAACTACGTAATGATGTTAGAATAAAGTGCGACGTGCTCCGTAGACTTTAACCCTCATTTTATCCTGCAGGTCAAATTGATCCGTTTTAAAGTTTAAAAATGTGGAGAAAAAATATATTTTCACAGTGAAACGTCCAATGTCCAAATTTTCAACATTTTTGGGAAATATTTGAACATTTTTTTGGTGGAAAAAAAGAAATGTTAAAAATGTTTCTTAAGAGCATTCACAAAAAAAATCAACCAAAACCCAGTGAATTTCACTGGATTTTGGTTGATTTTTATGTGAATGTTCTTAAAGAAAATATTAGAAGTTTTACTGATATATATGGAATCACTTTAGATATTTTTAGGATTTTTTGGAAGATTTTTAGTCATTTTTTGAAAATATTTACAAGAATTTTCTTGCCAAATTTGGGGGATTTTTTGAAAATCTAATTTTTAAGAGAAACTTTGAAGGAATTATTGGAATTTTCTTCCTGAAGGTTTTGCAAATTTTCTGAAATTTGTTGAATTTTTTGGCTGAATTTTTGTATTTTTTTCAGACAAGGAAACAATATTTTTTGGTGCCCGTAAATGAGGACAACAGGAGGGTTAATGGAAGGCATGTTTCTACCTGTGAAGGTGAACATTTCAGAACGATGGGATGAAAACCTGCTCACCATGATGTACGCGTTCCTGTTGAGGAACTTGATGAACTTCTCCAGACACCAGAAGCAGCACTTGAAGCAGGTCATTATGAAACGTGCGACTCGATTCTGGGCTCCTGGAAACGAGGAGACGAGAACCTGTGAGTTCTGTCACACATTTATCTTCCATCGACTCATTTGGAAAATAAACTTTGAGTGTAGCTCTACAATGAGGCTCTCATAATTGATCCTGGGTCAGTTTATCTCCACTGTTTGTGACAAACGGTTTTGTTTTGTAAGTGATGCAACAGAAATAAACTGCATCTGCCTCACCACTGGCTTTGTGGTCGATGTACTCCAGGATAATCCTGATAACCTGCACCAGAGTCAGGATCAGAGCACCGAACGCCAAGGAGCCCACATGGTACCTAGAATTAAAGAACAAACATCATGTCTGGAAGGATAGATGAGAATTTAAGATACAGAAGAGTACATGATCAAAGAGCATACTGATTTGCCACTGGTCTTCATGTCTTCAATGGTCACCGTGAGTAATTATTAGATCATCTCTGTACAGCCACACAACATGAATCAAATGGAAAAATAACAACGTCAGTGTGGCTTGTAAAATAATGCTTTAACCCGCGTGTTGTCCTGCAGGTCAAAATTTGAAAATGTGGGAAAAAATATCACTTTAGACATTTTTAGGGGTTTTTTTGGAAGATTTTTACTCGTTTTGTGAAAATATTTACAATACTTTTCTTGCCAAATTCGTTTGTTTTTTAAAATAAAACTTTGAAAGGAACCTTTGAAGGAATTATTCCTGAAGGTTTTGCAAATTTAAAGTTTGAAAATGAGGGAAAAAAATATCAGTTTTCACAGTGGAACTTCTGATGTCCACATTTTTAACATTTTTGGGAAATCTTTGAACATTTTTTGGTGGAAAAAAGAAATTAATTTTTTTTTTTTTTTTTTTTTTTTTTTTAAAGAACATTCACAAAAAAATCAACCAAAATCCAGCAAATTTTGCTGGAATTATTTACTTTTAAGGAATGATTGGAATTTTCTTCCTGAAGGTTTTGCAAATTTTCTGAAATTTGGGGAATTTTTTTGCAGAATTTATGGATTTTTTTCAGACCAGGAAACAATATTTTTTGGTGCCTGTAAATGAAGACAGCAGGAGGGTTGAAAGCTATGGTGTGTTCAGTTGCTGCTGAGTTCTGCTGTTATATCAGTTAAATCTAAAGCGCCCCCTATCAGACAGCGTGGGAACTGCAGTCAGCTGTGACGAATTTATCTCACAGTGGGATAAAATAGTTGAAGTTTTTTGGGTAGAGCTTTTAAATGACTACAGGATGAAAAACATTCAGATGTTCAGCTTCATGAAACATCACCCTACAGTTTCTGTGTTAACCCCCGGTGGTATTCAGTTTGACGTTTGGTCACAGAAATGTAACACTCCAACAGCAGCTTCTAAACATACCTCAGTGAGCGCATAAAACCGCCACACACGGGGAAAGTGGGGATATCGTTGGGTTTGTTGAAGGCCCAGTAGTAGGAGGCGAAGGCCCCCGCCAGCGTACACTGTCCCAGAGCGATGACAAAGTTGACACACCAGAGGAAAGCCACAGCATTGTAGATCTGCAGGTTCATGAGGTTCTCCTGCAAGAGACCCTCCTCATTGTATTTGATGAAGATGCAGCTGACTGAGGGGCATCCTGGGTAATCTGACGGGCTGAAGCTCTAACAAGAGGATGGAAGAACGAGAAGAGTGTCAACAGTATGTCTTTTCATTCCACCATGTTCCTGTTCATTTCCATCTACCAGGCAGCTGCTAATCACTCGCAGAGGGGACATATTTGTATATTACAGTCGTATTTTACATTAAGTGTCTTCTACTGCCTACACCTGAGGAACAAATGTAGGATACAGATTTATCCACCCACACCTCAGGTTCACAGTTGGCGGTGCCATTGATGTTTCCACAGTCGCCCATGGTGGTGTTGAGGGCCACCACTTTGTAGATCGGGTCGCCTGAAGTGGCCAAATATCTGCATTGACTGGTTAAAGAGAAGAACTGGTGCTCTGAGGTGTGAACAGTAAAAGCCTCTGATACACAGTGTGTGGTGCACCGTAACAGCCTGCATTAAACACACACGCACATGCAGACATCATATTAAAGGATACAAAGCCATGGCGCCCCAGTAAGCAACACACACCAGCAGCAGAACGAAGGTGACCAGAGGGTAGAGCAGAGCAGACATCATGTGACTGATGGCTCTGCACAATAAAAACACAGAGCATACAGTAAAATACAGACCAACACACACTGATTATGAATGGCTTCAGGGAATAGTATTGTTAGTTCATTTGAGTATAAAAACAAACCTCATGCATTTTATGATACGTTTTCTCAAACATTTTTGGGGGCATGTTGCCTTTTTATTGTGGAATGTTCCAGCAGATATAGACAGGAAATGTGAGCTGCTGAGGGCATTTTTACGTACCAGCTATGTTACGATCGGCGTTGGTTTGTCAGTCTGTCTGTGCGCAACATTACTGAAAAACGGACTAACAGATTTGGATGAAATTTTCAGGGAAGGTCAGAAATGACACAAGGACCAAGTGATTAGATTTTGGCAGTGATGCAGCTTATAGTCTGGATCCACGGATTTGTTAAAGATTTCTGTATGATTACCAGAAAGCTGCACAGCATCACTGTAACCATGACAACAAGTGAACGCTACATCAGCTGCCTGCTGACGATCACATGATTGTGATCCTACTACAAATCCATCTCTGAGGACTTATTCATTGGAAATGATCCAAGGAACAATTGATTAAATTGTGGAGGTGTTTCTGAGTCCCATCAATTCCCGCTACGCGCTACATATTTAGGTCACGCGATTCGGTATACGTACATAACATAAACATGTATAACACATGCCTGTGCTCAGTGCAACGTCATTTTGTTTGTAGAAACATCTATATTAAATGAACTCATTCTATGGTGCCGTGATTTCTGCCAGGAATTTTTTCGAGATTTCAGCAGTCAGAAATGATACGACTGAGCAGCCTTGGAGGAGGACTGCTCTCTATGTGAACAGGTGCAGCACTGCTGGAGAACACTGGAATGGTGCTCCAATATTGTTTTTCTCCAAGTAAGGAAAAAGAATTTCTGTAGTTTGACTAATCTGGCTGAAATTCAGATTTATTTTTTAAGGGCCAGAAGATCCAGTCGTTACTGAAGCATATGTCAAGAAAGAGGGCCAAAAAACCAAAAAACTGTCATCGCTGTTAGAATGAAATTTAACGTGTGTTGATTGACTGACAGTGGAAACTAATGCACTGAACAACATGAAGACATTCTAACTTAAAAGCTGCCAGTTGCTCCTGGTTGTGATTGAGTGACTTCATCAAATAAATGTTTTTCTTCTACAGTCTATACTCGTTAAACATGAAAAACAAACTATATATGCTCTTTTTTTGGACCAGCTAACAATAATAATAATAATAATAATAATAATAATGATAATAAGATAAAATATTTTCAAATGTATTTAATTGCTAGAGTTCAGTAACTCACTTGCTGGACTCCTGGATGAGGGCGATGGCTATGAGGATTCTGGTCCGCAGGAAGATGACGGTCAGAAGAATGATCACCTCCACCACCGATATGATGATCACTGACAAGCAGAATGAGATAAATATAGAAGGTACAAAGACGCTGGAGCCTACTGTGCATCTCCCTATGCCAAACACATGCACTCTAAATAGCAAATCTATGGAAAGAAACACCATCCATTCAGATATATTTGTTGATTTGCAGACATAAAACTGAACCATAACATGGCACATGACTCTTGCATGTATGTCAACAATGATTTTAATATGTTTATTTTTAGATGTAACAGTTTAAAGAGACACAACTCCATGCTATACCTCTCATTATCTGTACTGGCTATTAACCCTCCTGTTGTCTTCATTTACGGACACCAAAAAATAGTGTCCTTGTCTGAAGAAAATCCAAAATTTCAGCAAAAAATTTTCCCAAATTTCTGAAAATTTGCAAAACCTTCGGGAAGAAAATTCCAATAATTCCTTAAAAGTTTCCCTTAAAAGTTTTATTTAAAAAAAATAAAAAATCCCCCAATTTTGGCAAGAAAATTCTTGTAAATATTTTGAAAAAATGAGTAAAAATCTTCCAAAAAATCCTAAAAATATCTAAAGTGATTCCATATATATCAGTTAAACTTCTAATATTTTCTTTGAGAACATTCACATAAAAATCAACCAAAATCCAGCAAAATTCACTGGATTTTGGTAGATTTTTATGTGAATGGAAGAAACATTTTTAGCATTTCTTTTATCCACCAAAAAATGTTCAAATATTTCCCAAAAATGTTGAAAATGTGGACATCAGAAGTTTCACCGTGAAAATATATATTTTTCCCACATTTTCAAACTTTAAAACGGGTCAATTTTGACCCGCAGAACGACACGAGGGTTAAAGCTGCTAAAAGCTGTTGAGTGTGAATGCTATCTCTGTGTCTAATTAAAAAAAGAATATGTTAATAGAACCAAAAGTATTTTAATCAGACTCACAGAAGGTCAGCCAGGTCTCTTGAACTTGCAGATAAGTTTTGAAGTTGGTGGTTAAACCAACATCACTGATGCTGGTGTCTTTGAAGTTCTCATACTCCCAGTAGCAGTGCCATATCCCTGCAATGGAAACACAGAAACAGCAGTCCTAACTGAAATATTTTGTGTTCAGTACCAATGTAAATGGAAAACTCTTTGAATTGGATCGCATTGTACTTAATTTCTAAAAATAAAAACCATTGTGTATACAATCCGTATCTGAAGACTTTTCAAAAAATATAATTAAAATTTACAGTAAACGTGCAATATAAAATGTAGGCTGCCTAACTATAAAAAACATCTACCAACAGAAAACAGTGTCTGACGTAGAAACTGCTCCAGGGGAGTGTTTTTACCGTAAGCTCCAGCCACCAGGACTCCTATGATGAGCACCCACACCATGATGGGAGCAATGAACCTCAGCAGCAGCAGGAAGAGCATACTGACCAGCATGGCTATCAGCAGACCACTGAGGACAGACAGGAGGGAATGTTATAGATTATTAAACTGCAAGACATATGACACATGTACACTGTCAAAGTAGTGTAAAATAAAGGAGCACACTAACCTGTAGTACAGACATATACACTTACTGAGCACTAATTTAATGTATTTTAATGCAATAGTTGTGCCATATATACACTACTTTTGGAAAGCTAACATTATTATTATTATGCTAAAAATGTTCAGATTTTATCCATGTTATTAACATTTATGTCAACAAAACTTGAAAATGTAGAAGGTTTGTTGAAGACGCCTCAGTGTATGTTGTCATGAATAAAATTCAGGTCTTATTTGATATAAGCATTAATTCTGTTACATGTTAACATCCAAGGACAAACAACCAAAATGGAATTCCTCTTTTACAGTTTTCTCAGTCACTTTGGTACATTTCTCGAATCATCCTCGACATTTGCAAAACAGTAAGTGCATTTCTGAAAACAATTCGTACAAATATCAAAACACCATGGATTACCCGCAAAAGCCAGTCTCTTGCTCAAAATCCTCAGTTCATCTCTCAAAAGTAAATATCTGTGTCAATGAACATGTCAGTGGCATCAGAATGACCAGTCCTGGTGTCATTGTGTGGATCAGATAGTCAGATTGCTGAGTCATGTTGTCATTATAACAGTGTATCTTGAGGGATGTTCTGATGTAAACTATGGATGAAGTTCTGATGACAATTATTGTAAATTGTACGTTCCACCTTAGTGTATGTGGGAGATTGATTGCAAGAGACTGGACAAGATTGACATTCACGTTTTCACTGTAATTTGTGGACAGACCACCTTATTGTGGTACAGAAAGGAAAACAGTGCTGCATAGCACCAAGAAAAAAACAAAAGTAGAAATGTGAACAGAGACAATCTCCTCAGGGTAGGGCTGGGCGATAAATCGATTTTATCGATTAATTCGAGTTTGTACTTAATGTCGATTTGTTTTAATGAAAATCGATTTTCTCATCAACATTCACCACCAACGCCTTCCCGCTGGGTTCCCGTAGTTCAGAGTGCGCCCCCCCCCTTGGTTTAATATTAAATATTTTTTCTCATAATTGTAAGGAATTTTTTAGTTTAAAAAAAATTAAAAATCAATAACTTAACTCTTATGCATTGTAGTGTCAACAAATTTACTGCAGCTATAAACTCTCTCCTCCCCGTCATAGTACAACTCTTGAACTCTTGGTTTGATATAAAATATTTTTTTGTAATTTTAGGAAATTTTCTATTAGTAATACAATTCAATAACTTCCCTCTTATGTTTTGTAGTGTACTTATGTGGTGGTGGTGGTTGTGGTGGTGATGGGTGGGTGGGCGGGTGGGTGGGGCGCTGGGGCTGGGGTGCAGCTTATAGGAGGGGCTCCAAGCCACACAGGTTGGGAACCACTGAAGTAGAAGTCGGTCTACTTTATGCAAATGAGCTGCAGCCCTCTCCAGGTAAACACACCGGATTGCAGCGGGAAATGCACCGCAACCGGACCAGCATGCCACATGCAGCGCATTTCCAGCTGCGATCCGCTGTGTTTACCTGGAGAGAGCTGCAGCTTATTTGCATAGAGTAGACTGGACTCCGGGATGCTGAGAATAGGTAGGGGGAAAAAAAAAAAAAAAAAATCGGATAAATCGTGAATCGGGATTTTTTGTGAAAAAATCTGAGATTTTTTTTTTTAGGCCATATCGCCCAGCCCTACCTCAGGGAAAACTGTACATGAAGCTGTAGGAATTCCAGTGCAGTCTTCCTACACCTCCTGACGTTCCTGTCTGTTGAGTCACAAATTCTCATCCACATCACAAATATCTTCTCTTGCGTCTTTGAGCAATTTCAGAAAACCTGAACCCTTCACACATTTCTCTTCTTAGAGAAAGTCAAGATTCACATGGGAGCAATTTACCAATTCAGGACAGATTTAGAAAAAAGGCTATAAAAAATGTTGGTTGGTTGGGGGGGGGACTATTCAACAGAGACCCATTAGAATACATTTAGGCCTTGTCCACACGTAGCTGGGTATCTCACAAAACGAAGATATTTTTCCACGATTCGGCCTATCATCCACACGAAAACGCAGATTTACGTCATCAAAAACGATTCTTTTTAAAAACTCCGACCAAAGTGAAGATTTGCGAATTCTCCGTTTTATGCGTCTGCATGTGGACATCAGTAACCGGGGTTTTGCGTTTCGAAACGTCACCGCCTGCGACAAAATATGCTCTTACGTCACATATGCGACCTGTGTTTACATTGGGTAACAGTATGGATGCTCTCACAAGGTTTTGGGAGCTGTTTCTTGTACAGGCGCTTTTTACTTGCTTGTTTTACAAGCCCAGATACTGCTCCACATTCAACAACACAGGCGAAGGACGACGTTAAGGACGGTTATTCTCCACCACCTTGCTAGGATTTGGGGAACTACTGCCACCTAAAGGTCTGGCATGCTTATGAATGTGCTGAAAAACGCACTCATGCGGTTAGGTGTGGATGAAGTTTTTTTCTAAAAACGAGGTGGTGTGTAAGTAAGTTTTTTTCTAGACGGAGGGGGCAGGATATTCGGTTTTACAAAAACCCGGCTACGTGTGGACAAGGCCTTAGATCAACATGACAGAAGCAGCTGATAATGTAGGAAAGCAGAGAATTGGACAGAATTATTTGCATGGATGAACCAAAGCATTTCCAACTTGTTCAAAGAAATGAGAAACTGCTTTTTTGATGTGCACAAGTGACACAATGACGTGAAGACTGAACAAGTAGTTTTGAGACTTTCAATTCTGATCTGAGAAATGTACCAAAGTGACCGAGAAATACTGTAATCCACCCTCAGACGAACTTCTCTCTGTGGGCCACCAGGTGGCAGACATGTGGCTCAGAAGGTTAACTCACACAAGAATCCACGGCCACGACGACGCAAAATCCTCAAAGATTCGCATGCCGATGTCTCTGGTGCTGAATCCATTCACAACATCCCTAAAAGTTTACAAGGTGAAAAGTTAAATATCCACTTTCATGAGGTGATCATCATCCAGCTGACAGCTTTACTTTTTAATCTAATTTTCTCTCCACTCCCCATCTAATGAGGCACAAACGAAGCAAGACGGGCTGAAAAAATAGAGACAACCCCAGACATTCAGTATCTGGAGACATACATTGAAAGAAGAAAACACATTAATACCCAACAGAGTGTTTCCCATGACATCCAAGGCCACCTGACTTAAACAGACCAACTAAAGCAACTACAACCAGCTGCTGCTTTACAGCTCAACACAAAACACTCTACTCGACCCTACGCTGGTGATAAGGAGGAGAAAGAGACGGGGTTATGAAAGTGTAGTTATTTGTCCAGTGGTTAGGAACACTTAGATTTTGTTCTTTAATAAGCAACATGATGCCATCAGGGAACGGTCTCTCACCAAGTGCCATTGGTGATGGTGTTGGCGGTTTCATTGATTGAGGAGGGGAGGCCGGGAACAGTGGAGAAGTATGAAGGGATCACGCTCAGTGCTGAAGCATCAGGCAAACATCTCCCCAGCACTGATAGCAGAGGAAATAAGGTTTGAAATCTCAGACTAGGAATAATCTAGGACTGAAAAACTGAACCTACATGTTTACTGTTTTCATACTACCTGTCAAAATCACTTTAAACCACTTAAATCACTTTAAAGCACGGTGCCTTTAAAGGTGTAAATACTGTTTATTGACTTTTTATATAATTAGTATCTGTATAGATTTTAAAATTAGAAGTGTTTTGTTTATAGTATTGTATAGAGGTCGACCGATATGGGATTTTCAAAGGCCGATGCTGATACCGATTTTTAAAAAAATTTTCAGCCGATGGCCGATATCTAAAGCCGATTGTAGAAGCCGATTTTTAAGGCTGATATCCTTTTTTTTTTTTTAAAGCACATCAATTACAAAAGGCAATTTAAACACTAAAAGTATATACATGTATATATTACAAATTAAATACACTAGTAGAACTCTAACATTTATTGAACACAAAAAGTGAAAAAGTACAATAACATAAAAAAAATACTTAAAGTTTACAAAAAATACAATTAAAAAGTAACCTGAAAGTGCAATTGCTTGTTCAAGTATAAAAGATAAACATGATCACAAAATAAAAACTGTAACAAATGCTAATTAAATTAAATAACGTAGTGCAGTTAAAAATTACAAATCTTTAGATAAACCACAAAATAAAACACAAAAGTTTAATATGAAATTGGCATCAACGGTAATTTCTCAAGTGTCTTCAGTGACTGGGGCGTCCAGCAGCCTCGCTCTGGGCATAGGTGCGCACCACACACACACAGTGCATCCACAGATTTACTTTCACTTTCTCACTTGCTTGTATGCCTGAGGCTGACGCTAAAACTTAAATGGCTAACTTTTACAGTTTGATGATCACACAGTAAAGACTTTTAAAGGCTAAATCAACATTGCATTTTCTCTCTTACCAAGAAACAAATCTCTTACCTGTGTTTTTTACCAAATAAGCAGGTGTGGAGCGAGGCTTGTTGTTGCCTGGCTCACTCGCTCTGCTCATGCTCCGCTCTCTGAGTGCCGGGGGTCCTTCTAAGGGAAAAGCGGTCGCGGCAGCTGCCCGTACGGGTGCCTGATCACAAATCGACTTTTTATTTATAAGTATCAGCCCATGGCCGATATTGAAAAAAGTCCATATATCAGCCCAAAATATCGGCCGGCCGATATATCAGTCGACCTCTAGTATTGTACAGCAAGTTTTTACAAGTATATACGAACCTTGAATGTTAATGATACTAACCTGCCTGGTTTGTCTTTTGTTATTTTTGTTCCCTCAGGATTATTAAAGTGTCTATCTATCTATCTATCTATCTATCTATCTATCTATCTATCTATCTATCTATCTATCTATCTATCTATCTATCTATCTATCTATCTATCTATCTATCTATCTATCTATCTATCTATCATCCATCCATCCAGCCATCGTCTATCTATCCATCCATCCATCCATCTATCCATCTATATATCTATCTATCATCTATCCATCCATGTATCCATCCATCCATCTATCTATCCATCCATCCATCCATCCATCCATCTACTCACCAGGGGTTGTGGGTATGTAGAAGAAAGGACACAGCTCCTGGTCTACAATTTGTTGAATGGACTAAAAAAAGAAAAAAGACTTCCATCATCAAGTTGTTTAGAAAAACAGGAAAACAAAATGAATCCAGACCAACTACTGCCAACTGCATTAACTCTTTATTTTACTTTACAACAGACATCAACACCTATATCCTACCAGGGTAGTAGTTCTCAGGTCGATGGACGGCACACACAGGCTTGCATTAAAAACGTCTGCTGGATTTCTAAAATAAGCTGAAGGTTCCAAAGCATAGAAGTCAGAGGGGCATTGTTCTACACACACCTGTGGGTTGTGAAAAAGATGAATAGTTCTGAGAGTCTGGATAAAAAGCACAGTAATATTGTAAAACTACAAAATTCAGCAGCTTTCTCTACCTGTGTGGTTGGACACTGGAAACCATTAAGAGACTGTGCCATAATGTTAACAGACATGGCACATTTGAGAACATCAAAGTAGAACAGGTTGGGTCGATTTCTGGAAAAGAAAAGAAAAGAAAGTTATTTAGATTTTTTGTTAAGCTGTTAAATATGTACACATTTTGCTTGTTCAAATAATACTAAATAGTAAAACATATTCTGAATTACTCATTTGGTCCAATGCCACAGTACCACCCTGTTGAATTCCTTGGGTAAAGAACATGTCTAGGATCTCCAAAGAGCCAAGCTGATGGAAAAAAAACACAAGTTAAAAAACTAGGACACAAAAGAATAAAAGCTAATAATTCAGTCGTGCTCTACTGTATTTATTTACTAATTAGTATTCTGACAGACAGCCTCATGTTAAGATATAGGTTAGAAATGGCCATTTATGCAAATACACACCAAAATAAAATGTGAGAAAAGCAGCATTTTGACCAAAATCACGTCATAGACTTTGATGTAAACACAGCAATTCATGAACTATTTCACACCAACCACAAGAGGGCGTAACAGGATGCACTTTTATCTCTCCTGCTCCTGTGAAGTTTGGTTTGAATTAACTTAATGTAAACAGTTGAGGACGAAAGCATTTGCCAAATGACGTAAAATAATTTAAACACACAAGCTAGAGCTGATGTGTTCCTTGATTATTACCACAGCTGGTCATATAATCAGTGACAGAACATTTTAATGACTAGAATTAATAAATCCAGGCTGTCATATGTCAACAGTGGGCAGTAAAACTCTCCAATTACCCACTACCTGTCCACCTTAGCCAACCGGTGATTTCTGCCTCCAGTGGAAGCTTAATAAGCATAATAGCTGATTATTTGGGAGATACTATCTAATCTAATTGACACACATAAGCGACTGCACAAACTATCAACCCACTGTTGACTCTAGATAAGAAACAGGGCCAGACAGTGTTGGAATGAGTTTGATGACAGGGCAATAAAGAGCTGCTGACTGGATGTTTACAGAGAACAAAAGAGGAACATCTGGTGATCTATTCGTGATCTACTCAACATATTAAAGACATCATTAAATGTGAAAGTCACCGTCAATGCCAGAAAACTGGTTGATTCCAGGAAGTCAAACATATGAATATAAATCCAATATATATCTGCCCAAAACCACAAACTGTCATTTTACAATTCCAGTTTTGTTTGTATTAATGAAACAAGAAAAGCTTTTTATTTGGAGAACCTTGAAGATGTTACTGGATGGACATGGTTACAGCTGGACAAAAACCGGCTATCTGTATCTGTTCCCATGTTTTATGCTACCAGCTCTGGCTTCATAGTGAACAGTTACAAAATTGTATTGATTTCCTCATCTAACTTTCTGCAAGAAAATGGCTAAACGTATTTTCCAAAATGCCGAACCATACTTTGAAGGTAAAAAACAGAAAGTTGCAATGTCGTTAGTGGCGCAAACCGAAAGCTGTTGGAACATAAGGACTGATTAAGACAGGAAGGACTTAAAAGTGTTGTTGGGTTTCTCTCACCTAAAATTCCAACTGCTATGTAGCCGAGGACGACGAGCAGAAACAGAACACAGCAGATTATGTCGGTGCAGCCTCTGTGGAAGAAAAGACACAGCAACAGGTGTGAGAGGACAGGATGAAGTTTGCATTATTGGAGGTGATAAATGTGATTCCATCAGTGAACACAAACAAACACAGACAGACACAAGACCAACACTGCACATCAGAAACCCTACTGCTGGACAAAGGATTTGGGTATCCATGTAGATCAGGAGTGTCATTATAGTTCAGGTTCCACATTCAGCCCAGTTTGATCTCAAGTAACCAGTAAAATCACAGCATAAGAACCTAGAAATAACCACAACACCAAATTCTGCCTTTGTTTTAGTGCACAAAAATCCACATTTCATGAGGTATCTTTCTACAAAACATTGTGAACAACCTGAAATTTCTTAAGAAAAATAAATTCAATTTCAGGATCATTATGCCTCAATTTATCATTTAAACATTACAACTTCCAGATCACAGAGTGTCTACAAAGGAACACAACATTTAGTCATCTGGAACTGAACATATAAGGTTTTACTTTATGATCAAAACGACAAAAGTCAGATAAAAAAAGACAAGAAACAAGACAAAATATTACAAAAACGAGACACAAAACGACAAATGCGAGAAACAAAATGACCAAAAATGAAACGACACAAAAGAAAACATGACAGAAAAAAAATTTGACAAAAAAGGTAAAAGCACCAAAAAATGGATAAACAACAAAAACCAGACAAAAGAAACACAAAACGACAAAAATGATGCACAAAGCAACAAATAAAGCAAAACACAAAGTGACGAAAATAAGACAAATAACACAAGTGGACAAAAAGGAAACACAAAACGACAAAAACGAGAAGCTAAATGACAAAAAAATGAAAAAAATGAAAAAAGACAAAAACAACAAACACCACGAAATATTACAAAAATGAGACACAAAACGACAAAAGAACAATGAACAATCTAGTATTTTACTTTATGATCTAAACAACTTGTCATGGTCTAGAAATGATTTTAAATTTATAGTTCTACTAATTTCCAATCTGCAGTTAATGTCTTCTCTGTGATTTTTATACTTTTAGGGCCGGATTGGACCCTCTGGAGGACCGCTTTTGGCCTGCAGGCCGCATGTTGGACACTCCTGATGTAGATTATTTACTGGGGTTGACCAATGAGACAGACTCACCTGTTGTGTATCGGTCCTTTGAAGGTTGGGTCAAACTGAGCAGGTTCTCCTGGGAAAAACAAAGAGTCATGCAACATTAATCAGCAGCTTCCTTATTTGTGGTCAGATTATAAAGGACACGAGTCGTTTATCACTTATTTCTGGAACAACACTTAACTCAGTAACACCTCAAGGAAACGCACTGTTGACTTAACCTGCATGTGTGTGTATACTGTAGAAACACAAGGACAGTGCTATTCACACAAAGCTAAGACTGTTGCTGCCTTAACAATACCTGGGTATTATTTGTCGTGTTACTGGATCAAGTTTCATGATGATGTGTACGACTGTTTACTAAAACCAGGTGTTGCTGCTTCTAAGCAATAAATTTCCTCCCTGTGTTCTTTTCTAAGAGTTAATGAATTATGTTGCAAGTGAATCAGAAGAACTTGGAGAGACAAGGACAGAGAGTTTTATTTATATTTTATGGTCTGCTGGCTCACAGCTGCTTTACAATATAATCACTGTCACAGAGGGACTGTACTACCGGGAAGAAAAGTGTCATTGTTGTTTCCTGGAACGCAGAGAAAGACTCATGGCAGAAACAAACGATGAATCCAGTGGAAGCCCTTTGTCCTCACACAAATAAGAGGATTTGTTTCATGTTAGTCGCTGTATGAGCAATCAAAACGCAGAGAAGAAAGAGAAAAGGATCTAAACTGGGGCACAGGACTGACTATAGAAGCTCTGGGTTATTTGAATAGAATTTGAATTCAAAGTATTGTTTTCAGACCAGAGTCACAGACGTGTAATTATTTAATGGGAGCAACGCAAACATGAACATTTGCTCGAGAAGATTCAAACTGGCATTGTTGTATCTCCTACCTACCTACCTGACAACATTCCTGTCACGAAAGTAATATATCTGAGGCTAAATTAACTTCTGCTGCATCATCTCACTGGGCAAGAATAACCCGACAGAACCAGTCATCGTTGTAGGACATCAGCCAAATACTAGCTTTATTTCCCAACTTTGTAATCAACATACGGCTTACATAAGATCACAAACAGAAGATGCACTTATTTTGTAGAAAAATTGAGCTGAAAGCCAAATGACTCTTCAGTATGAAGGGTTGTTTTTGTTTTGTTTTTGTTTTTGTTTTGGATATGCAGCTGGAGCTATGCTAAAAAAAAAAAACTGAAAAAACAAGCGAAATCATAGAAAAAAGCAGAAAAAGTATTGATATTTAAACAGATTATACATAGTGAGAGGGAAAACATGGCTTAAATGAAATTGGGGTTATAGTGACAAAAAAGAAAAATACAGAGGGTCCATAAAGTCTCTTTACAATTTTAAGAATTTATTACAAAGACAGTTGATAAGATATCATAACCACATTTGTTTTATTGTAATCAGTGTTTATTAATGTTTGTAATCACATTGAAATTGTGTGTTTCAGGAATCCTGCTGGTGAAAGAGGTACTGTTAAACGAAACCCTAAAAAAATGGCTACTCCTCAAGAGAAGGCACAATGTGTATCATGGTTTATTGAGACAAAATTGGATGTGCAGACTCATTGAAATGACAGAACTAAGTATGGAAGAGATCCAACGTCACGTCCTTTCGTGATGGCACAAGAAATTTATGGAGACAGGGACCGTGTTGGACAAAGGGAGGAGTGGGCGACCAAGAATATCTGAGGAAAACATCGAGTTTCATTTAACCTGTCTTCATTTATAAGCACCAAAAAATATTGTTTCCTTGTCTGAAAAAAATCCAAAAATTCAAAAAAATTCACCAAATTTCTGAAAATTTGCAAAGCTTTCAGGAAGAAAATTCCAATAATTCCTTAAAAGTTTCCCTTAAAAGTTTGATTTTCAAAAAATTCTTGGAAATATTTTCAAAAAATGAGTAAAAATCTTTCAAAAAAATCCTAAAAATATGTAAAGTGATTCCATATATATCAGTAAAACTTCTAATATTTTCTTTAAGAACATTCACAAAAAAAATCAACCAAAATCCAGCGAAATTCACTGGATTTTGGTTGATTTTTATGTGAATGTAAGAAACATTTTTAGCATTTCTTTTTTTCCACCAAAAAATGTTCAAAGATTTGCCAAAAATGTTGAAAATGTGGACATCAGAAGTTTCACTGTGAAAATATATATTTTTTCCACATTTTCAAACTTTAAACCAGGTCAATTTTGACCTGCAGGACGACATGAGGGTTAACGGTATCTCTGTCACCAACAAGATTCCTGAAACACACAATTTCAATGCGATTCCAAACTTTAATAAACACTGATTACAATAAAACAAATCTGGTTAAGATTTCTTATCAACTTTAGCCTTTGTAATCAATTCTTAAAATTGTAAAGAGACTTTATGGACACCCTGTATAACTGCTACTCTCTCCAACAGAAGAGAAGTTGTGGTTTTATTTGCTTTTTTTTTTGTGTTTTTAAAAAAAAATTCTCAGCTACGTTTTTCTGCCTCCGAGTGTCCAGGCTGGTGCTGACGGGGGATAAGGGTGGATGGAAATACTAAGATTTGTAGTTTGAGGTCAGCCAGGTGAGCTAAAACTGAGCAGGCTTTCCTTTGGCGTTTTCTCCCTTCACCATCTGACACATGCAAATACTAACATGCTGGACTGATACGATCGTTCCAAAGGGAGCTACATTGTACCAGGCAGCTCTTCTCACTGCAGCTAGACTAAATTTATCTGCACTGGCTGTAATTTGAATAAGGGTGAAAGTGTCAACACAGTCAGTCACGTCAGGTTCTCACAGTAGGATGCAAATATTAAAACAGGATGCATGATGTTAGTGGCTAAACATTGAAGTGCTAAATGCCAGATGAGACCAGAGTTCATGTTCTAACATCTCTGGAGGATATGTAAATGATATGTGTGTGAATGTCATTAATTCAATTCAATTCAATTCAATTCAGTTTTATTTATATAGCGCCAATTACAGTGAATTAGACAAAGAAACATGAATTTGACAAAAAGGCCACATATCTGTTCCCTAAACAATATTCTCACCATTTTGTATTGGCCTTCTGTGATGGCATGAGGGTCAAATGTCGCTCTGCTAGGATCCTGTTGAGTGTTTAAAGGATGATGTGGAAAAGTCTCTTAGTAACTCAACACATGTGAATGACCTTTCAGTATTTGTGTCATTGTAATAAACTGAAGGAAGGCATATAATCTTTGTACCCCTGACAGGATTGCCACAGGGCAACTTTACTGCCTGAATTTGCAAAATTGTAAATGACAGTGGGTGTGGAGGTCATGGCTTGACCTTGGCTAAAGAGGAGTGACGGGAAAGAGAGAACGGGTGTCTAACTTTCTAATTTCTCTGACAAGTTGAGTAATACAATCTATGACAGCAAATTATGGAACATTTTGGAAAAGAAAGGCAAACATTCTAATGAAACAGGTCAGCTGACTGAAAGGATGAAAACCCTGAAAACATTTTATAATAAATGTAGTTTATGGGCGAACCTCACCCTGCTATATATGTCTTTAACAGCTAGTTAATTGGTAACCTGTAGTATAATACCTGAGGAGTAAAGAATCTGACTGAAAAAGTGCAAAATACGAGGGGAAGGGAAGGAAGATTGATTTTAAGTGTTATGTGGCTCCTGAATACCTTCATGGGTAAACATCTGAAAACAACAGAAGGGATTTAGTATCGTTATAAATATTCAAAGAGATTATATTAGTGCAAAAGAGATTGTCTCTATCGATCCATAAAATTTACTCATAATCTAGTGAATAAAATGTCCAAAAAAATTGAAAAATGGCCATGACTATTTCTCAGAGCCCAGGATGGCATCTTCATACTGGTTATTGTTGTCTGATCAAGAGTTCAGTCCAGAAGATGTTGTTTTTTTTATCAGCATACAACAGGGGAAAAAAATACATAAAATCCTCACATTTGAGAAGAAATATTTGTTATTTCGGCTTTACAAATTGCAACAAGTTGATAATTGGACTGATAACTTTCTGTCAATCAACTAATTAATTCAACTTAACACCATAAAATTAATTAATGAAAGGGACTTTCTGGGTCCATCTCTACCTCTAAAAAAACTTTCTAAAATTTTAAAAAGCTTTTTAAAATTTACCCCATCGGTGGTTCCTTTGCTTGAAATGTGCAAGTATATTTATTTGCATTTTAAAATCATCTCCCTGTTGCCTCTCTTTTATCCATGTGCGAACATAACTGCACAAGGGTTTTCTAATCATCAATGAGCCTTTCAACACCATTAGCTAACACAATGTAGCATTAGAACACAGGAGTGATGGTTGCTGGAAATGTTCCTCTGTACCCCTATGAAGATATTCCATTAAAAATCAGCTGTTTCCAGCTAGAATAGTCATTTACCACATTAACAATGTCTAGACTGGGTATATCATTCATCCAATGGTATATTCATAAAAAAAAAAAAAAAAAAAAAAAGCTTTTCTTTCAAACATAAGGACATTTCTAAGTGACCACAAAGTTTTGCATGCTGGTGTTCATGAATTAAAGCTGCTTTATATTAGTTAAAGTTGCTCTATATTATTTAAAGTTGCTCTAAATGAGGTAAAGTTGCTCTACGTTAGTTAAAGTTGCTCTTAAACTAATATAATTAAAGTTTCTTTAAGGAGCTTTAACAAATTTTCTGGTCAGTGATTTGCAACAACAACCCAGAGCAGGTCACTTACTTCTCAACACAGAAAAAATGTGTAACTGCTCTGAACAAGGAAACAGAATAAAAATGAAGCTGTCTGAAATCTCTGACTGCTGTAATAGATCTACTTGTGTCATCAACATTTAAAAGGATTTGCACATCCTCATGAAGACAAGAACAATAGTAGAGAGCTACAGAAAGCTAATTCCATGTTAATGTATTTACATACAATGGTTGTTATGGCAACGCTGCGTTTATTGAGGAGTCAGCAACAACACTTTGAACACCTTACTTGCTGTCACCCTAACCTTTGGTGTTTATTTAAGATATTTGAGGAGACGTGAAGCCCGACTGGCTATTTACCCCCAGGGAGGGTTTGTTTACTGTAGCCTTTCTAAACCTCCCAGACTGTCAATAGACCTGTGAACACATCAGATCTTCAGATGTCACAGAGAGTAAACAGGGACACACCAGACAGAGAAGGTCTGAGATGTTTCAGCATCAGCAGAGACAGTGGCTGCTGAAGATCACTTTTTCAAATCTTAAACACAACATGTTTCCCTTCAATGCATTTTCACTCTTGGGTCAATACTAATGAAATCACAGCCAACGATTTAGCAACTTTAGAGCCAATGAGTTGATCGACAACCGAGCAAATATTTTAATGACAACAGTCATTTCAGTAATTTTCTAACAAAACTAAGTTAGGATTCTCAACTGGCTAAAGTGGCAGTAAACTGTAACTAAGAAAGTTTTAAAATGTCAACCTGTAAATGGCATTATAAATGAATATTTAATCACAAAAACAAATCAGCAGCTGCTTAGATTGTTTTAAGTCCTGAAAAACTTTACAAGTGCATGTAACATCAACTTTTTAAACCCTTTAGTGGAAGGAAACTGAACATTTTTGGGGTTAGGACTGTTCAACATGCACAGACGGCATATTAAGACAACACTTTCAACTCTGGGAAATATTTTTCACTGTTTTGTTGGTGTTCTAAAGACTACATGATAAACTGATAAACCTTTCTGAATAACTGATAATGAAAATGATCTTCAGCTACTGCTCTAAAACCAACATTTCCAATCAAACTTAACCTTTATCACATTCTCTCTCTCCATTAATGATGGTATTTTTTTTTTTTTTTTAATCAATCATGATGCAATTCTCTATCTAATTTAACACAGGACATTAAAAAAAATCTGATTTCTATTAGTGTGCTTTCTGAAATTGTCAAGACATCAGACCAGTTATTTCCCACTTGGTCTGTAAATGTCTGCAGAGAGTTATGACTGCTTGGCAGCCAGTCTTATTTGGGGACAAATCATCATTTAAACCCAACAAAGCACACTTAACAAGTGATTAAAACAATATGTTCATCTGACAGTGTGATTAAAGTAAGGCGTTGTGCATAAAAAATGAAGCAGTGTGTACTTGTGACGACCTTATAATAGATCGTAGCCTGAGTTTGGAAGTTAATGGGAGCATTAAAATCAAAAACTAACTTCTATTTCAAAGGATTTTTACTTAAACAGACAGGAGTGAAAGGCTCCAATATATTATTACAAGAAGGTAAAACTTCTTTTTAATGTAAATTTCCCCTGGAGTGGGGAGAAATAAAGAACTTTATCTTATCTTATCTTATCTAATCACTTTAATCATGTGTTGACTATTTAAGTCCAGATTTACGAGTTAGAAATGTCTTTCTCAATTATCTTTTCGTGAGTTGTTTGGTCTATAAAATGTCCTAAGATGGCGTTTCAATAAAAATCTGTGTCTCAAAGGCCTTGTTCTGTCCACAAACCTAGTCCTGGTTTCTTTACCCAAGAGTAAAGAAGTTAAAAGTAGGTTTGTGGACAAAGGAAGACATCCCTTCAGGGTTGTGAAACACTGGAAGACTGATTTATGGCTTCTAAGGAAATCAGAAACCTAATTTTAGAATGTTTCAAAAGCTTTAAAGTTTAAATTAATGTGTTTTTTAAATTAAAGATGATTGGATAGAGAATGAATTAGTCAACCTGATTAACTAGAGTAAGTAGCTGGCATTGGTTTCTGGAAAAAAAACAACACATTTTTAATTTTAAGAAGCTCAATTATTACTATTATTATGAAATTGTTGGTAAATAATTTAGCAGTTGACATTAACCCTCAATCTTGTACTTTCACTTTCAAACTGCCTACTTCCTTTGTTTGATTTGTGTGCTAATGTAGCTAATTATTCATTTAATTTACTGTCATTTTTACAGTTTATTTTAACTGATTGCTCTGACTTGTCTCCAATATCTTGCTGTTCTAAATAAAGTTATTACTATTATAATTTACCAATTTATAGTTGTAGCTCTACTCAGTTGTCAGTTGAGAGCTACTAGTGAATTTTAATCAATGCTTTTATGGTTAGATCAAGTGTTGTGTCTCATCTGTAATAAAATTGTGATAGAGCACTGCATCATTTGTAAAACAATAACTGTTTATTGATGTTAGACAGTCTATATTGGGCCTTAAGCACAGATTTATGATGTTCCTATTACTATAAACACCAGTAAGCTAGCTAATTCATATATTTTTTGAAATAATTTTAAAAACGACGTACTGTAAAGTTTTGATTTGAACGGGCTATTAGCTAATTAGCCACCAGTGATGCTTAACATGCTAACACTTCAGCCGTTACACAAAATCAGCCGTTAAGTCTGAAAAATACATTAATTGTGAAATTATTTGTACAAAATCAAAGTTTCAAACTTTTTATTTTTGCATGATAGGATAAATAAATACGATTTATCAGGACTGGCTAACTCCAAGCTGGCTAATTTAAGCCTGCCGTTAGCTAGCGGTGGGTATTTTAAATTTAACCGGCTCCTCTGGGGAACTAACGGCCGACTCACCGTACGCAGAGTCCGGATTCTCCTCGTCCCGTTTTTTACCCATTTTTCGTCTCAGCCTTCACTTTTTTTCCTCCCTACCTGCTAAAAGACAACTTCTTCTGCTTTAAAACTTTACAACCCGGCGGCTAACACCGGCTTTAGAACCGGCTCCGGTGTGTCTGAACGGGACTCAGTAACTAAATGAGCGAATCTTTTCCTGGCAGTTTGTAACCAGGCAGAGACGTCACGAGCGCGCACCTGCTGAGGGATGCGCACCTGCGCGTGAGTCAAAGATGGTCTATTGTGAAGAGGAACCACTCCTCAGCTCAGGGGACGGTTTGTCTCATAAGTGTATGTACAAGTGTTTTTTTTTTTTTTAAGTAAAAATAATACAAATGAGTCTGAATTAATTTCCCCAGATTTCCTCTGAGTCGTTTTAAATCTCTGCACTTTTAAAATGTACATTGAAACTTGTCTTTGGTTCTATATAGTATCCTTTACAGGTTATATAGACAGTCATGGAAAAACTTATTATTCCACCCTTGTTTTCTTCAATTTCTTGTTCATTTTAAAGCCTGATACCACTAAAGGTACATTTGTTTGGACAAATGTAATGATAACAACAAAAATAGCTCATCAGAGTTTAATTTCAGAACTGATATCAGACATTTTCCATGGTTTTCTTGATAATAACCAAAATCATTTCAGTTCTTCCATCAATAGCTATAGCATTGTTCTGCCAAAAACAGCTTTTAGGATTCCATGTTTTCTTTTCTGTCTGTTTTAGTCCCATGATCCACACAGGAGTTAGTACTGATTCATAGCCATTGTTTTTGATGACTGCATCCATGCGTCTTGGATGTTCTCCACCAGCTTCTGACATTGTTCTGCTGTCACAGCAGCCCATTCCTGTTGCACTAATTCTAATTAATCTGCTTTGTTTTTTGGGTTTGTGCTTCTCCATTTAGCGTTTGATGATTTTCCACAGGTTTTCAGTTGGATTTAGATCTGGTGATTGAGCAGCCAAGGCATGGTTCCAATGTTTTGGTTCTCCATCCAGGCTTTAACTGACCTTGTCTTGTTGGAAAATCCAGTCATTGGAGGCAGGAAAGTTTTCCAACTGATGGAAGAAGACTGTTTTCTAGAGTAGCCCCAAACATGACCTGGTTCATTGGCACTTTTTGTCATTTTATATCTTGCTTTTGTAATTTTTTGTGTCTCATTTTTGTCATTCTGTGTCTCATTTTTTTGTCTCATTTTTGTCATTTTGTCTTGTTTTTGCCATTTTGTGCCTCGTTTTTTTGATTTTGTATCTCATTTTTGTCATTTTGTGTCTTGTTTTTGTCATTTTGTGTTTCATTTTTGTCATTTTGTGTCTTGTTTTTGTCATTTTGTGTTTCATTTTTGTCATTTTGTGTCTCATTTTTGTAATTTTGTCTCATTTTTGTCATTTTCTGTCTCATTTTTTTCACTTTGTGTCTCGTTTTGTCGTTCCACCCAGACTGAAACTACCCCAGATGGTCACTGATCCACCCCCATGTTTTACTGTAGGGGCAGACAGTCTGGTTTGTAGCTTCTCCAGGCTTCCTCCTAACCAGTAAGTTGGCTGGAGTGGACATCAACTGAAAACTGGATTCATCCCTGAAGAGAACCTTAGTCCAATCATCAACAGTCCAATCCTTGTGATCCCAGCAAAGAGTAACCAGCTTTCCTCTGCCTTTCCTTGATGTAGGGCTTCTTCCTGCCCTGTGTGACTTCAGACCAGATTCAACAAGTCGCTTTCCAACCGTCCTTGTCCAAAAAGTCCCATGTCCACTCATTTTTAATGTCCCTGGAGGTCTGAGGATGATTCCTGACAGGAACGGATGAGTGACGGGTCATCTGATGGGTAGAAAGACCTTTCCTGCTGTGACACATGTCAAACAGGACATAAAGTATTATGGAATCAGCTGCATTGTTTGTTGTGTTCATTGTATTCAGGTAATATACCTTTAATGGTACCAGGCATTGAAACAAACAAGAAATTGAAGAAAATAATGGTGTCTAATCATTTTTCCATGACTGTATATACTTATACTAATATAGGTGTATTTTTAAAACTATTTAGAGACTGTATTTTATGTCATATTACAAATAGGGAGGTAAAAGATGTTAGAAAATTGTAATACTCCATCCACTCTAATACTCCATGCAGGCAAGGCTAGATTACTAAATAGACATAGAAAGGTCTAAAGGTTCCACATTCACTGTGTGGCTGTAGTGGTAACTTGAGAACTAATTTGCATAAATTTCTTTAGCAGAGTTGTGTGCATCTGCAAAATCACAATATAAAGTGAAATGATTCAGGAAAGACAATTTCAAGGGACTAAAAGTTATCACAAGCTGATAACTAATATAAGCACAACATAAAGTGAAAACTGTTTGGCTATTTTTTTTTATTTCAGGACTTTTACTGCTTCTTTCTCTCTGAAAGTAGCTCGACATTACATGGGTTTTACTTTTCCTTAACTTTTATTTTATGTATTCTAACTTTTCACTGTTCCTACCCTGAAAAGGTATTTTATAGGTCTTTTATTGATTATGTCTTTTTACCTTTCCTAGCTTGTGTTGGTTTTATATAAACCTGTTAACCTGCTTTTAAACTTGATTTATTTGCAACGTGTCTAGAAAAGCACCATATAAATTGTTTATTATTATTAATAGTGAGCTAGTGACTTTTCAAGTATAAATAAATGATGAAAGCAAACTAATCAATTACCTACTTGGGCGGTTTTAATTCAAGGTGCATGCAATCATTGTCAGAGTGAGATGACTTCCTCTTGTGAATATAAAGATCATTCTATGAATCATGTGGTCCTGTGATCTGTGTCAAATGTCCAAGTCAGAAGGTAACGAGCAAAGCCTCTCTGCTGAGAATCATTTCACTTTAGGCACTTTTCTTTTTACTTTGAGTCTGTCTTTCCCATCTTCTTGGTCAGTTTGTTCTGAGCTTGTTTTCCTTTATTGCCGGCAGCAGGTTTGGGTGCTTTCTCCAGCTGCTTTTTTTTGGACGGCTTCTCCAGTTTGGGCTTTTTGCTTGGCATTTCAATGGAAACCAGCCGTGGGATTTCTTCTTCCTCTTCTTCATCCTCCTTTGCCGCCTCTTTTTTCACCTTCTTCTTTTTTCCTTCCCCTCAGCAGGAGTATCTGTTTGCTTTTTGTCCTCCTTGTTCTTCTTTGCTTTGTCCTACTTTTTAGGTGGAGCTCCCTTGTCTTTGGGAGTCCGCAAATCACTGTTCCTATCCTGGAAAGGTATTTTATAGGTCTTTTATTGATTATGCCTTTTTACCTTTCCTAGCCTGCATTAGTTTTCTATAAATCTATTAACCTGCTTTTAAACTTGACAATTTATTTGCAACATAGGTCTGGAAAAGTGCTATATAAATAGTTAATTATTAATAGTGAGCTAGTGACTTCTCAAGTATAAATAAATAAAACAAACAAATCAATTACCTACTTAGGCGGTTTTAGTTAAAGGTGCATGCAATCATTGTCAGAGTGAGACGACTTCCTCTTAACTTTATCTGTGACGGGGCGCTGCCCAACCCTTCCTCTTGCTTTGCATCGATGCCTAAACGTCTCCTGCAGACAACAGGTTTATTTACAGCAGCCTCCAGAAGCTGGCAAACTATATACTGAACATATAAAATGAAACATATATACATGAATTAAAATGCCACTGCTCCACAGTTGTGTTACAATTAAAGCCGGAGCCCAAAAGATCAACTCATGAGTTATTTTATTACACTACATAGGACAGAGAAAATGATATGTATAAAAAAATAAGGAAAATAAAGCTAAAACAATCATACAAAAAAACAATGCTATCCCTCAGGTCCTCATGGAGTCCAGCATGGGAGAAGGTCTGACCCATTACTGTCCTATGTCAATGAGTTTGTTGGCACAACAGAAAAAGTATGTATGTATATATATATATATATATATATATATATATATATATATATATATATATATATATATATATAAAAATAATGTATGACTGGTATACGATGGCAGTGAAGACAGGAGGTCCTAATACACAAAGTTTATGTGTGAAGGTGAAAGTATATGATCTAATACAGTGAAATTACTGCATATATGGAATCCAAAGACCTCCTGTTCTCCCCCCAAACACCAACTCTTTAAAAAGCATTAAGGCCCGTGTCCTGCTCTACAGTGGAAATGATAAAGTGACAAATTGGCTGACAGTTTTTGGAAAAAGAAATGACATTTCAAGTAGAAAAAAACAGCACCGTACAGCACAAACTGAATGACAAACCCCTCTGTGGCATGTTTGCTAGTCTGCACATGTAAAACTGAAGAGGTTCATCCAAAGGCCTCACGGGTGTTTTAAGAGTTTCCTATCATGGTCATCCCACAGTCGGCTCCCGATTCTGGGCAGGCCTCCAGCCGAGCCAGCCTGCTCTGCTCCAGGGCGATGGCCTCAGCCGAGTGCTTGCACTTCTCTGATCCGCACTGACAGGTGAAATACTTGCTCTTAATGTCCCAAAACCGGTCCCCATAGTCGAATCTGGAAATAGAAACAAGGTGAGTCACAAGGAGGGCAAAATACACCAAATATTACAGAGATTAGAGGATCGAGACATTTAACCCTCCTGTTGTCTTCACTTATGGGCACCCAAAAAAATACTGTTTCCTAGTCTGAAAAAAAATCCAAAAAATCAGCAAAAAACTCCCCAAATTTCTGAAAATTTGCAAAACCTTCAGGAAGAAAATTTCAATAATTCCTTTAAAGTTTCCCTTAAAAATTTTATTTTAAAAAATCCCCCAAATTTGGAAAGAACATTCTTGTAAATATTTTCAAAAAATGAGTAAAAATCTTCCAAAAAAATCCTAAAAATATCGAAAGTGATTCCATATATATCAGTAAAACTTCTAATATTTTCTTTAACAACATTTTTAACTTTTCTTTTTTTCCATCAAAAAAAGTTCAAAGATTTCCTAAAAATATTGAAAATGTGGACATCAGAAGTTTCACTGTGAAAATATATTTTTTTCCACATTTTCAAACTTTAAAACGGGTCAATTTTTTTATTGATGGGCAGTTAATAGTTGGAAATAACACACCACCTCACAATCTTTAATTGCAATAGCACCGCCTGTTATTTTCTATCCCTGTTCGTCCTGTCCAGTCTTTGTTTCCCCCACACATCACTGAGGTGTAGCACTGCCCTCCCTGGCTCATCATAGGGAATTCTAATAAAGAATAACTGCTTAGCTTTCAGGGAGGGCTGGTGATGGTCACACACATGCAATAAATATTAAAATATTTGGCTGCAAGACTGAAATATGCATCAATCTCATACAATGTTGGCACCTCTTTTGTGGAGTTAAACAATGAGAACAAATGCAGACAAAAAAAAAAAAAACGGGTCAATTTTGACCTGCAGGATGACACGAGGGTTGAAATGAAAGAAAAGCACTCAGAGAGAGCAGTACTCCGCCAAGGCTGCTCATTCCCCCATATGGTATTGTCAGAAATGACCTTGTGCTGAGCACAGGTGTGGGTTCAGCATGTGTACATTATGTACAGATACCGAATCGCATGACCTAAATATGTAGCAGGCTGCGGGAATTGATGGGACTCAGAAACACCCCCACAATTTAATCAGTTGTTCTTTGGATAATCTCTGACAGATAAGTCCCAATAAGTCCTCAGTGGTGGATTTCTAGTAGGATCACAATCATGTGATCGTCAGCAGGCAGCTGATGTCGTGTTCACTTGTTGTCATGGTTACAGTGATGCCATGCCGCTATCTGGCAATGATACAGAAATCTTTAACAAATCTCCACATTTGTCCAAAATTATTAGAAATTTGTCCAGCACTTGCTCAAACGAATCCTCTTTTCCTGTTCACAATCTGTCCGAAATGAGTTAAACATCTAGGATGGCTTAGAAGGGTTCCAAAAATGAATAAAAACAATAAAAACCCATCCAAAATGACTCAAATTTGACATGATAAAATAAGTGTGCTCTCAAGTTCACTTGTTGTCATGGTTACAGTGACTATCTGGCAATGATACAGAAATCTTTAACAAATCCGTGGATCCAGACTGTAAGCCATATCACTGCCTAAATCTAATCACTTGGTCCTTGTGTCATTTCTGACCTTCCCTGAAAATGTCATCCAAATCCGTTAGTCTGTTTGTAAGTAATGTTGCTAACAGACGGATTTACGTACACCGATCGTTACATAACTCTGTCGCGTTCCTTGGCAGAGTAATGGAAGAAAAGCAGACTGGTGGATATAAAAACTAAAAGGTAATCAGCTCTAAACGTCTGCTCATCATCGTCTCACCCGAGCTCTTGTCCGCTGAGGATGTCTCTGGAGCTGAAGAAGGCAATCCGAGGGAACCTCAGGTCCTGGTGCAGCATGAACACACGGACCGGGATCAGGTTCGGGTCGCACAGGTGGTTGATGAAGCGACTGATGTTGCCGTAGTAACGGGCGTCGATGCAATACACCTCGCCATCCTGAACAGAAAACACAAGAAACTACTCAGATAAACTGCATATCATAAAGTGTCTTACAATTTAAAGACAACATGCAGCATTTTGTTTCATTTCAAGATAGATATAGATAGATAGATAGACTATAGAGTATAGACAGATAGATAGATAGATAGATAGATAGATAGACAGATAGATAGATAGATAGATAGATAGATACTTTATTAATCATGAGGGAAATTCAAGGATTGTAGTAAAAATTGACATGAACATTGATGTCCCTTTATAACTGGAACAATTTGGGAGACACAACTGCTAACTGTATCTAATTGAGTCTTTTTTAGTTTTAAAGATTTTTTTTGACATTGCACATTTCCCTTATGGGACTAATAAAGGATGTTCTATTTGATTCTATTCTACTCTATTTATTTGACAGAGATAATGGAGAGAAAAAAAGAGTTGTAATTGTTTCATTATTTTGAAACTTTTCAATAGCACATGTCACTACTAAGGTTTTCATCCTCAAAATCTGCTCTTTGAATGACTGAAAATGTTGAGAAATATTGAATCTGCATGTCAAATCAGACCACACAGTGATATCATCAAACTTTTATGAACCAAACTTGGGTCCATGGCACAGAATGAGTCCAGAAAAGACTTCTTGTTTTCATCTCAAAATGAGGTGTTTAGAAATGTCAAGACATTATCTGTCCAAAACACCACAACCGACCACCTGTCAATAACCTCCTAATAATTAATACTGCACCGTCAACAGAAAATAACACCTAAAAGTTCACTGTAAGCTAAACACTAGAAAACCTTTTCCAGCTCAGCAGTTTTCGATTTTAATGGTTATTTATTATCGGTAAAACAGGCAGAATTCCACATTCTCTCTCACACGTTTTTAAAAGCTTCACCTTGTTGTCCAGGTCAAACAGGTAGGAGTCGTCTTCTCTAACATCTGCTTCTGCATCCGAGATCAACTCCCCAACATATCTGCACAGAAACATGGAGGTACGGGTGTTTTTAACCGTTTAATTTCCACATAAAAACAGCCTGATGTCGTGGCAGCAGGTTTATCGTACTCGCAGATGAAGCTTCCCTGAGGAATGTCCTGCAGAGCTCGAACCCCCCAGCCCATCTTCTCCGTCCTGTAGAGCTGCAGACGAACTCTGAGGCAAAAAGAAGAAATAATGAAGGTTAAGCATGAAGTAGCCGATATCACTGGATGATAATAAAACTGAGCAGATACTCAAATGGATTAATAATCAGAATTCTGTCATTGTTGCCCTCAGTAAGGTTTATAAAGTTGGATTTTAATCTGCTGTCTACAGACTAAGATAAGAAGCTTTTTTTTCCCAAGACAAATATTTCAACAGGCGATTTTAAAGGTTTTAATTCCTGTTTGCCAGTGAGATGACAGCTGTCGCCTGTCATGGTTCACTACTAGGATATAGTTAGACTTACTTGATGCCGGCCTGAACCACCCGGTTTTTGCACGTTCGATAACAAGAACAGGCCATGTTGCATTCAAATATAAGCGGAGGTTCGATTTTATTGAACTCCTGTAGCAGCCGCTGGTCCTGGAAGCAGAAAAAAACAAAAAACAAATTACGATTAGTTTCACTTTTACAGTTTACAGTAAATTCTGGTCATTGGCTCTGCAGATCCCCACAGGTTTGATCTTCTGATTAGAAATATTATTTACCTTGTCATACCAGCAGCGGATGCTGAGCTGTCCACAGAGGCAGTTACTGGATGAGCAGTCGTCAGTGCAGCTACAGTGCTAAAGACAAAAAAAACAATGAAAAGAACGTCACGCATTTTTCAAAATAAAAGCTTGGTTGTGTTACAAGTGGTACTGCCAAACGATTACAATTTTAAAACAAATTAATCACAGGGTTGCTGTGGATTAATTTTGATTAATTGTGATTCAATCTAATTAATTTTCAATCTATATTAATTGCGTTTCATTTTTGCATGAGCACACAGACTCAATGAAAACATACATACATATATATATATATATATATATATATATATATACATAGTGCATGTACGGCAGCTTGGACAAATTGTCTGCTTGGACAAACTGCCTGAAATGCGTTGCCAGAGACGTTTCAGGGATTTTGAGTCATTCTGTGCTGCAAATGGGTTAACTGTGTTAAAAACTTTAATCAGATTAATCATGATGATGGATTAATCTGCGTTAACGCCCTAATTTTGACAGCCCTATTTACAAGTAAATGAAGCTGAAATGAAATCACCTGTAAATGTGTGATGTTACGGTCTATGTTCATCGCTGAAGTCTCACAGTTTTCTGACACATATTTGTAGTCTGAAGGACAACCCTCGTCATCCACCGCATTCACGCAGGGAATCGGTACATTCTCGTAGCCCTGCGCGATGTCGCTGGAACACAAAGCGTACAGTTAAATAAGGAACAAAACCAGCAGATTCTGAGAATTTCAAATCATTTAAAAGTGCTTGTTTAATCTAAAACTCCATGAATGGAATGACCTCAACGCCCCTGGTTGATTTTATCAAAAAGAAAAATGGTATTAGTAGTACAAGGTCAACCACCAGGGGGGACTGTGAAGTAAAATTCATAAAGTCCTCCTTTGCACAGAATGCCTTATCTATTAAAGACTGCACAAACTGGAATACTTTACCTACAGCGATCAGAGAAAGCTCCACTTTTGTCAGTTTTAGGAGACGGTATAAGACCTGGCTGATTAACATCAAACGAGTGAACATTGAGGAATTCAGGCACTTTAAAAACAGGCTATTTTACTATATGCATTTTATGACAGACTATGCCTAGAAAGCACGTTTCTAAAATAGTGCCACTTCAAGAAGGGTAGGTTTAACCCAGTCAGTATTAACTGTCATTGTCTTTGTTTTACTACACTGTTTTTCATACGTCTGTAATGCTGTATTTTTTCCTGTATGCATGGGACTATGGATGGAAATCAGCCTTGTGCTAAATCCGCCGTATTTACTGCAACCTTGTGTAAACTATTATGAGATTGTATGTCCCGTCAAAAAAAAAAAAAAAAAAAAAAGCTACCTGCAGATGATTCTTTCTGTACGAAGCATTCGATTGGTTATCCCCCTTCGCAGCTTCCTGTTGATCTGCAGCGACACCCACACCGGCGTGTCGGCTCGTGCTAAAGTGAGAGGAGTGTCGCCCTCCCTGTTCATGACGTCTATATCTGCACCTCTAGACAGGAACAACCTGATGAAGGAAAACAGCCCATCAAACAGCAACAGGATTCTATTAGACATGTTGGTTTTGTAGTGTTACTCTGGTATCTAGAGAGAAGTGATGATTTTGTCGCTTGGCGTTGACATGAACTCACGTAACACAGTCCAGGTAGCCCTCTCTGGCAGCGATGTGGAGCGGCGTGTCTCCGTGAACGTTAACCGAGGCCAGGGAACAGCCGGCGTTCAACACCAGCTCTGCTATGTCAACGTTACCAGCGTATGCCGCCCAGTGGAGACACACATTCAGCTCCTGATGGGAGAGACGGGACTGCTTAAAGTAATAACCTGAAATATTTTCATGCAACTACATCCATTTTGTTTCTGTTGCTTAGCTCGGAGAAAATTTAGACTCTACTCACTGACAATTTCTGATGCCATTTTATGACTGCATTATGCAACACCTAATTTTTCCAGTGTTTTCAGTGTGAAAAGATCCATAAAATATGAAAAGAGACCATTCCCACATTTCTTTTGTTTCTGTTTAGATCAGAAAGGCATCTCTGAACAAGTTGTTCAGGTTTTGGAAAAAAAAGGTTTTGGAAGTTTGGAAAAAAGTGAAAAACCAGACATGGTGAAATGAAATGTGCAGTATTTTACACATTCAGGGGACGAATGAGAATTAGACGCACTTGTTAAAAAAGTGGTTTTATAGCAGACCTTTAACATGTTTTCTTCATCTAAAATCCAGATGTCAAATTGGTTCACAAAGACCAATTAAACTTGAAACAGGAAAACCGCATTGAAACAACCAATTGTTGAACCAATTCAAAGGAACTGCAACTATTTTGATGATTGATTTGGTTGTCAAATGGTTTCTAAACTGCATGTATTGTCTGTTTGTTTCAGCCTATAATGGTGAACTGTGTTTTGGGCTGCTGACTGGACAAAACAAGGCATTTTAAGATGTCACATGGGTTCTGCAAAGTTGGAAAGCTGGAAATGCGCTGCATGTGGCATGCTGGTCCGGTTGCGGTGCATTTCCTGCTGTGATCCGGTGTGTTTACCTGGAGAGGGCTGCAGTTCATTTGCATAAAGTAGACTGACTTCTACTTCAGTGGTTCCCAACCTGTGTGGCTTGGAGCCCCTCCTATAAGCTGCACCCAGCCCCAGCGCCCCACCCACCACCACCACAACCACCACCACCACCACATAAGTACACTACAAAACATAAGAGGGAAGTTATTGAATTGTATTACTAATAGAAAATTTCCTAAAATTACAAAAAAATATTTTATATCAAACCAAGAGTTCAAGAGTTGTACTATGACGGGGAGGAGAGAGTTTATGGCTGCAGTAAATTTGTTGACACTACAATGCATAAGAGTTAAGTTATTGATTTTTAATTTTTTTTAAACTAAAAAATTCCTTACAATTATGAGAAAAAATATTTAATATTAAACCAAGAGTTGTAGTATGAGCAGCAGGAGTCAGTTGCTGGCTGCAGTAAATTTGTTGAATATTTGTGTCTCTTCGCTGTTTGCAGCGGTTTTGCGTTTTTCAGACACCGTTTCCGTCAGTAATTTTCTAACTGTAACACAAACTAATGAATCGGGATGAACTAGAGCCAACCTGAAGAAAGACCAAATAAATGTTTTTAAAATGTTTTATAAGTAGACTTGTGATGACACAGCGAGTCTGTTACTCTGATTTTATCCAGAATGTAAAAATCTATTTTATATAACATCACAGCCTCAGAGCAGACAAAGCGGACCCCAGGTTGAGAACCACTGTTCTACTTTATGCAAATTGGATGCAGGTGCGGAGATTCCATGCATCGTGAAACTGTCCTCAAACGTCAAAACTAGGCGTCGGTGACCTAAAACAAGGACAGATTCAGCTGCTGCACAGATTATTTCTCACTTCAAATGCTTTCAGAAATACTTTTCGCTGACGTGTTTTTGAAATAAAAGGGAAAGTTTAGCCGCTGTGTTTATCCGACTTGTCTGCAGGACTGTCCAGCTGAAAGCTCGGTCACGTGACCACGTAGCGGCCTGCTGTTGGTCAGTGCTGTCATGTGACCATGTTGTGGTTCGCTAGTGACCGCCCGCCGTCCTTGTGATTTTCAGATGTGGTGCGTTGCCGTGCGGGAAAATAGCATCTAGTGGACTTTTAGATCTGCACCGCTCGCCGCCATGTTGTTTGTGTATCAAGCGTGGGGGGAGGGGGGCGCACTCTGAACTACGGGAGCCCAGCGGGAAGGCGTTGGTGGTGGATGTTGATGAGAAAATCGATTTTCATTAAAACAAATCGACATTAAGTACAAACTCGAATTAATCGATAAAATCGATTTATCGCCCAGCCCTACTGCAGCAGTAGAGCAGTTACAGTTCTGGTGTTGTTTTCCCACTTAAATGGGAGTGAGAAGGTCATTACCACACAGATCTAGACCTCTGAGGACACAGTAACTCAGTGAAAATGAAATAGCAACTCAGAGACTGAATATATTTACACCTACAAAAGAAGTCCAGGTCTCTCAGTGCAGCTCTGTTCGCAGATATTAGCCGGTCTGCTTAAGCTCTGTCTACGTAATTTTTCACTTTTTAACTAGTTACCTTATCGTTGATGCTGACATCAGCTCCTCTGTTCAGCAGAGATTTAATCACATCGACATGCTTGTGCTCTGCAGCCCAGATGATTGGCGTCCAGCCACCGCTGTCCTGAAGAGAAACAACACAACAACTGGATTAGACTACACTGTCCAACTGTTCTTCTTCAGACAGATGCATGTGGTGCTGGATTGTTGAATTATGTAACTTCAGTATGAATAAATATAATTTTTGTTTGAAATATCCCAATCGTGCAACAAAATCATTCATTAGACAGTTGGACAAGAAAAATCTTTCCATTGAAGCCTGTGATTCTGCAAGCTGCACAGAAAATCACACTTAAAATGCCTAGAAAAAGTATTCAGCCCCTTGGGAAGTTTTCCTCTTTTATTTTGACAAGAATTTCCAACAAAAGACTCTTTCCTGTCCAAGTGGAAAATAATTTTTACTAAGTAATGTCAATTAATTAAAAATATTAAATGTGAACAAAGTGACTGCATCATAATCACATCCTTTAAATCAGTATTTAGTAGAGATAGAATATAGAGAGACGATAGATAGATAGATAGATAGATAGATAGATAGATAGATAGATAGATAGATAGATAGATAGATAGATAGATAGATAGATAGATAGATAGATAGATAGATAGATAGATAGATAGATAGAGAGATAGATAGAGAGATAGATAGATAGATAGATAGATAGATAGATAGATAGATAGATAGATAGATAGATAGATAGATAGACAGATAGAGTGTAACTTTCATCTAACAGGAAGAAACTGACATGTTTTCTTTACCTGTGCGTTCACATCAACCTGCCCCGTCTCCAGAAGCATGCCAACGATTTCCAGGTTTCCCAGCTTGGCTGCGTGGTGGAGGCCGGTGTATCCATCCTCCTCCTGACCAGCAACATCAACAACATCAAGTGAAATCAACCAAACCACATTAGATTATTGGAGGTTTTTCTGTAGAGATACTCACGATGTGATAGACGCAGGCTCCGTTCTGGATCAGGTAGCGAGCCACCTCTATGTGATTGTTGATGATGGCTTCCAGCAGAGGAGTCCTCATGTCTTTGTCCTGGGCGTCCACCTGAGCACCAGCCTGTCGGTGTGCAATCAGAGATGGTCTTTAAATCTAGAACAAGACGACGGCTCTGTGGGGAACCTCCTACTATCAACCAGCGGGCAGCAAGAATCACAAACATCCACATATGGAACGCGTGACTTTCAGTTTAACCTTCCTGTTGTCCTCATTTACGGGCACCAAAAAATATTGTTTCCTTGTCTGAAAAAAATCCAAAAATTTCTGAAAATTTGCACAAACTTCAAAAAGAAAATTCCAATAATTCCTTAAAAGTTTCCCTTAAAAATTTTATTTTAAAAAAATACCCCAAATTTGGAAAGAAAATTCTTGTAAACATTTTCCAAAAGTTTGTAAAAATCTTCCAAAAAAATCCTAAAAATATCTAAAGTGATTCCATATATATCAGTAAAACTTCTGATATGTTCTTAAGAAGCATTTTTAACATTTCTTTTTTTCCACCAAGAAATGTTGAAAGATTTCCCAAAAATGTTGAAAATGTGGACGTCAGAAGTTTCACTGTGAAAATATGTATATTTTTCCACATTTTCGAACTTTAAACCAGGTCAATTGGACCCGCAGGACGACAAGAGGGTTAAGGCTCAAAAAGGATAAACAGGATGCTCGCTGGGAAAAATGCGACAAGAGGTGATAAGCCGGTTTGTTTCTGATTTATGGTCTATAAAAACAACATTATTAACTTATAGATTCCAGTACTGAGCTCCGATCCTCTCAACTGTTGCTGTTCTTAATACACTTGTTAATGTATGTGTTTGTATCTTGTCTGTCTACTGTCTGTAAAAAAATGTTTAAATTTAAATGGATTAAGATTGTTCAATAATCCACATTGGAGAGCATAACTACTCCTCCTAATGCTACGTTTTTACTCAGATATGTCGATCAATGTTTAATTACGTTGGTGTTTATGTATTCTTTTCATATGTGCAAATATCTGTATATACTTTTGCAATTTTATTTATTTACATTACTACTATTTTCTCCTTTTACAGTTATTTTATGCTTCTCTTTCCTTACTCCTGGGGTGACACCAACAGCTGAACCCAAATTTCTTGTATGCTATGTAGATCTCTGAATGTTTTTCTTGTATTGTTTTCTTGTTGTTTTTAATATTTTAATTAGTTTTTGTTGCCTTTTTTCCTCACATGTCCAAAAAACATTAATTCATGCATTCATGCATTCATTCATTCATGCCTTCACTCACCAGGCTGTAAAAGCCTCACCTGCACCAGCATGTAGCAGACCTCCAGCAGACCTCTCTGAGCCGCAGCATGAAGAGCAGAGCGTCTATTCTGTGAGTCAGGCTGATATGTCGGATCTATTCCCTCCACTGCGACACACACACATTCAGACTTAATACAGAATTCAGATTTATACCAATCCATCTGCAAAAACCACGCAAATGAGCGAAATCAAACCCAAACAGTGACCGAACAATAAGCTCCATCATCACAACAACTCATTTTACAAACAGAACAAGATTGATTTTGGTTTAAATTTGCATTAAAGTCACTCACTGAGCATGAGCAGAACTCTCTGCACCTCTCCTTGCTTGGCAGCGGGGTAGAGCTGGCGAGGGTGGAACCTCAGCTTCTTCCTCCTGGTGAATCAAAAACAGTAATTACCAATTCGGTCTGAAGTGGCCTGAGATCCTGTTTTCCACAGAGAGCCGTTTAACTTCTCTTGGAGGAGCTTGAACAAACAAAGACGGAAATATTTTTGCTTGCAATTACTGCAACGTGTAATTTAGTTGTGGCTTCAGACTCATTTAGTTTAACAGATTTCTAAAGATGGTGGAGATGCTCTGAACGGATTTTTTTTTGTGAATTAGCTGCTGTGAACGGGATATTTTTAAATCTGAGCTGCCAGATGAGGGAAATCTTTACTTAGGAAGCAAATGAGACTCGAAAGCTGAAATTTCAACATTGCATAAAAGGTTTAGGAAATACTTTATTTATTGCATCTAGTTCACTTTTAATCAAATGTTCCTTCCCCATTTATATTTTAAAGACAATCCTCAAGATGTACACGTTTTCTATATCATCTTACAACTTGCTATTCTGTTTTTCCTGTCTTTCATTCTATTTTATTTAGTTTTAGAAATTAATTTTACTAGTTTGATCCTATCCTGATTTGCACATACAGTCACAAGAAGCTAAGAGATCTTGCTACAAAGAAAATCTGATGAATGCAGCTTTCTGCATCACCAAACCTTCAATAACTGATTCAAGCTGCCGTATGTATATTTCTAACCCAGCAGATTTGGTCATATTTCCAGAAGACTGATAATAAATCCATGAAAGAACAAAAATGCGGGATTATTTTCTGTGACAAAGACAAATGTGCTTCAATGATTCCATCACAGAAAATCGAGTGTTATAGGAATCAGCGGAAACTCACTCACTCACGTGGTCTTTACAAGTGGATGTAAACTTTTGTTCACGACTGTAATGTTGTTGCAGCATGTCTGGTAATAAATTGGATTTGATTCTGTCATTTCTTTTGTTGCTGAAAGTCTAAATCCAGGCTCTAACACATTCTCATTTGCACATTTCTGTATCACTCTTGAATATTCTTGTATATTTTGTTAATTTTGTTCTTTCTATATTATATTTTCCATATTCTTATCTTATTTATTCTATTTTATTTTATTTTATTTTACCTTCACTTTATACCTGACCCTAATATTCTGAATTGTCTTGTTGTTGAATATCCAGCTGCTGTAACAACAGAATTTCCCTCTGGGGATCAATAAAGTGTAACCTTTCTGTGTCCTGTGTGAGGATGGCTTTCTGCAGCGCCGCCCTGCTGGGACCAGGTGGAAGTGCACTGGGACTGATGGGTTTCCCGTTTGGCATGCAGAGCGACGGCCCCACGCTGTCCACTCCCTCCTCTGCTGGGGGAACGGCGGCGGCTGTCGCTGCTGTAGCTACCGGCTGAGGAGGCTGCTGCTGCTCCACGGTCAGCTTCACCAAACCGTGGCTACGCATCCGAGCGCTGAGGAGGGAAAAATACGCATAAATAAATCAATTTCAGACTTTAAATCAACCGATAATTCTCTACACCGCAAAAACTCAAAATCTTACCGAGTCCATTTGTCTTATTTTTAGTCAAAATGTCTCATCCCACTTGATTTAAGATAAATTCACTTAACAAGAGACATTTCAGCAGATGGAGGGACTTGTTTTAACCCTCCTGTTGTCCTCATTTACAGGCACCAAAAAATATTGTTTCCATGTCTGAAAAAAATGCAAAAATTCAGCAAAAAATTCCCCAAATTTCTGAAAATTTGAAAAACCTTCAGGAAGAAAATTCCAATAATTCCTTAAAAGTTTCCCTTCAAAGTTTTATTTTTAAAAAATCCCCCAAATTTGGCAAGAAAATTCTTGTAAATATTTTCAAAAAATGAGTAAAAATCTTCCAAAAAATCCTAAAAATATCTAAAGTGATTCCATATATATCAGTAAAACTTCTAATATTTTCTTTAAGAGCATTCACATAAAAATCAACCAAAATCCAGTAAAATTTGCTGGATTTTGGTAGAATTTTTTGTGAACGTTCTTAAGAAACATTTTTAACATTTTTTTCACCAAAAAATGTTCAAAGATTTCCCAAAATTGTTGAAAATGTGACATCAGTAGTTTCACTGTGAAAATTTTTTTTTCTCCACATTTTCAAACTTTAAAACGGGTAAATTTTGACCCGCAGGACGACATTAGGGTTAAGACACTGCATCTTAAATATCTTAAGTCAAACAATCTTGAAATTATCTTGTTTTGAGTTGTATTATACAAGAAAACTCAAAATATGTTTAATACGTCTCAAATTAGGAGGTTACATGAAAGTAAAAATCTATTTTTGAGTGACAAATTTCTATTTATTAGCATATCTGGCTTATTTTAAGACACCTAAGCTTGACAATCCTGGTAAAATATAGCTTAAAATAAGTTTTCCCAGCTAATTTTAAGATCTCAATATTCTAAATATCGTATCTTATTTCCAGAAATCTTACCAACCATTTTCACTTGTTCTACTGGCAAATTTTTTCACTTATTTCAAGGTAAAAGTTCCTTGAAATAAGTTTTTTTTTCTTGTTTTGAGAGGAACATTTTTTCCAGTGTGAAATATCATCTAAGTTTACCTCACAGGTCTCTCGGGCATCTTCCCGTCCTTCATGCCCCCGGTGGAGGCAGTGAAGGAGGGCGCCATGGGGACAGACGGCGGCAGAGACGGGGTGGTGGTGGAGGAGGCCGACATGGTGACCACGGTGGTTGCAGATGCCGTGGCTGAGCTGAAGGAGGCGATGGTGACCTCCTGGGCCTCAGAGGCGTCTTCGCCGCAGTGAGGGCAGAAAAGCAGACCGCCGCCGTTCGCTCTGCTGCGACCACCGCCCAAAACGGTCACACAACCCCGGTGGAAACGGTGAGCGATGCGTTGGTCCGGACAGCACTCAAGAAACGTGCCCTGAAAGAGGAAGATGAAGTGAGAAACAGGACATTAAAGAGGAGAAAGAAGCCTCCGACGTAGGCAGGTAGAAGAATAAAGTACAACATCAACCAAGAGAAAGAAGAAGGTAGGAGAAAATTACCACTAAAGAAACGCTGCAAAAACTCAAAATCTTACCAAGTCTATCTGTCTTATTTTTAGTCAGAATGTCTCATCCCACTTGATTTAAGATAAATTCACTTAACAAGAGACATTTCAGCCGATGGAGGGACTTGTTTTAAGACAATGCATCTTAAATATCTTGTTAAGTCAATCAATCTTGAAATTATCTTGTTTTGAGTTGAATTTTACAAGAAAACTCAAAATAATTTTAACCCTCGTGTCGTCCTGCAGATCAAAATTGACCCATTTTAAAGTTTGAAAATGAGGGGAAAAAAATATTTTCACAGTGAAACTTCTGATGTCCACATTTTCAACATTTTTGGGAAATCTTTGAACATTTTTTAGTAGAAAAAAAGAAATGTTAAAAATGTTCCTTAAGAACATTCACATAAAAATCAACCAAAATCCAGCACATTTTGCTGGATTTTGGTTGATTTTTTTTTGAATGTTCTTAAATAAAACATTAGAAGTTTTACTGATATATATGTAATCACTTTAGATATTTTTAGGATTTTTTTGGAAGATTTTTACTCATTTTTTTGGAAAATATTTACAAGAATTTTCTTGCCAAATTTGGGGGATTTTTTTTTATAATAAAACTTATAAGGAATCATTGGAATTTTCTTCATGAAGTTTTTGCAAATTTTCTGAAATTTGGTGGATTTTTTTGCAGATTTTTTTCAGACAAGGAAACAATATTTTTGGTGCCCGTAAATGAAGACAGTCGAAGGGTTAATACATCTCAAATTAGGAGGTTACATGAAAGCAAAAATCTATTTTTGAGTGAATTTTTTATTTATTTTATTTTTTTTAGTATGTCTGGCTTATTTTAAGACACCTAGGCTTGACAATCCTGGTAAAATAGAGCTTAAAATAAGTTTTCCAAGCTAATTTTAAGATCTCAGTATTCTAAATATCATATCTTATTTCAAGAAATCTTACCAAGCCATTTTTCACTTCCACTATTGGCAGATTTTTTTCACTTATTTCAAGGTAAAAGCTCCTTGCTATAAGTTTTTTTTCTTGTTTTGAGAGGAGCATTTTTTTCCAGTGAATAATAGGTCTCATTTCTGTTGTAAAGGCCGTAATCATGGAGGAAAAATGACGGGGAACCTCAATAAACAGACATTAAGTGACAGCAGGTGGTTTAAACATTTACCGCTATGCAGAAGTATCCACAACCAGGACAGCAGTGGTGTTTGACCATGTGTGATCGATGGACGTCACAGAGAATCATGAGGGGAACCCGACTGGACGGACGCATGGTTTCACCTTTAGGGGTCCGGTTGGTGCAAGCCCGAAGCTGGAGAGAAAAATAAATACAGAGTTCACCAAATTAAGAACTGTTTAAGATGTTTAATCTCACAAGCAGTGATATTTAACACTGTTTTAAACAAGTTGCAGCCAAAAAATGTGGAAGAACCAAAAAGAAAAACAATTTTTCTTTCTTTTTATTTCTTAGTAATATGTGACCCAGTGTTTTCAGTGTTTAAAGATCCATAAAATATGAAAAAAGACCATTCCCATGTTTCTTTCCTTTCTGTATAGATCAGAAAGGCGTCTCTGAATGAGTTGTTCAGGTTTTCAGCCTCCTCCTCTGAACTCTGTCTGCTTAGCCGGATTTAAAGCTACAAACACTGAAAAGTTTGGATAAAAAGCCAAAAACCAGACATGGTGAAATTAAATGTGCAGTATTTTAAGCTGAAACCTGAAACACACATTCAGGGGACAAATGAGAACTAGATTCACTTGTTGAAAAAGTGGTTTTATATCAGATCTTTAACATGTTTTCTTCATCTAAAATCCAGACAACAACCAATTGTTTAACCAAACCAAAGAAACTGCAACTATTTTGCTGATTTATTTTGTTGTAAAATGGTTTCTAAACTGCATGTATTGTCTGTTTGTTTCAGCCTATTATTGAACTGTTTTGGGGTGTTGATTGGACAAAATGAGGCACGTCACATGGGTTCTGAAAAGTTGAAATACTACAGAGCAAATACGATTGGTAGATGAACTGATAATGAAAATAATCACTCATTAAAACTGAATGAAAACGAATACAAGATTCCTGCAGAGTTCATCAAATTAAAGACTGTTTAAGATGTTTTATCTCACAAATGGTGATATTTAATATTTTTTTAACAAGTTGCAGCCAAAAATGTCAAAAAAAAACAATAAGGAAAACAATAATTTTTTTTAAAGTACATTAATTTAATGACTCTTTGTCTACATATCACAGCTGTACAGAACAGTATATATCTTAGCAATATGTGACCTGGGATCAGAGAAGTGGCAGAAAATTGATGGATAGATTAAAATAATAGGTTATCTTTTGATAAATTGACACTTGGCCATTACAAGTTCATGGACTCGCTTGTTACGTAACAGAACTGCTGCACCTCCTGCATGCTCCATTCAGTGTCACACAAAAATATTCAAAACTACTGCTGCTGCCGACAGAAGAAACATGTAAGTTGTCATGTAAGTTGTCAAGTTGTTGTTCTTTGAGGCCACTGCTGAACCAGGCCATATTTAATTGCGGCTGCTTGAAAATGTCGGCTTTAAAGGCAAGAATGACACATTTCTGGGTGTGTTCCAGGACCCAAACTATGTAGGATGCCTGAAATATTTCCTAGTATGTCAAAAACGTGAACCAGAAATACAAGAATTTCCTCCTACATTCAGTTGCATTTTGCAGAACGTGAGCCAACATGCCTCAGTCCTCAGTACAGTTACTTCACAGTGTCTGTTGAACTATAAACAAGCTTCAGGTTCCACATTCAGCTCAATTTGATCTCCAGTGATCCGGACCAGTAAAATCACAGCATAATAACCTACAAATAACCAAAATTCCTAATTTTCCAAGTTGTTTGAGTGCAAAAAAGTTCACATTGAATGAACTATCTTCTCACAAAACCTGATGAAAAACCTGAAATGTCTGAATAAGTTAAATTTCAACAACATTCAGCCTCAGTTTATCATTTCCACATTACAACTTCCAGATCACAGAGTGTCTACAAAGGAACACAACATTTAGTCACAGCTATCTGGAACTGAACGATGTAGCATTTTACTTTATGATCAAAACGACAAAAGTCAGACAAAAAGAAGTCAAAGAACAACAAAAACATGACAAAATATTGCAAAAATGAGACAAAATAATGAAAACAAGACACAAAAAGAGACAAAAAATTAGACAAAAAAGCTACAAAGCGACAAAAAAATGGACAAACGACACAAGCGAGAGAAAATTTACACAAAACAACACAAACAACAAACAAAACAATGAATAAAGCGAAACACAAAATTACAAAACCGAGAAACAAAACGACAAAAGCGTGAAACAAATGACAAAAGTTGGACAAAAAAACAAGACAAAATATCATAAAAAAGAGACACAAAATGACAAAAAAATTGACAAATGTCACGAAACAAAACAAAAAGAGACAAAAAATTAGACAAAAAAGTTACAAGGCGACAAAAAAATGGACAAACGACAAAAGACAAAAAAATGACAAAAGCGAGAAACAAAACGTCAAAAAAATAGACAAACAACACAAGCGAGAAAAAAAATGCAAAATGACACAAACAATACACAAAACAATGATAAAGCGAAACTCAAAATGGCAAAAAGAGACAAAAAACACAAGCGAGACAAAAAGGAAACACAAAATGACAAAAACAAGAAACAAAACGACAAAAGTGTGAGACAAATGACAAAAGTTGGATAAAAAAACAAGACAAAAAATTATAAAAATGAGACACAAAATGACAAAAACGAGATACAAAATGACAAAAAAGAGACAAAAAACACAAGCGAGACAAAAAGGAAAGACAAAACAACAAAAAAAGAAACAAAACGACAAAAGCATGAGACAAATGACAAAAGTTGGACAAAAAACAAAAACAAGACAACATATAAAAATGAGACACAAAATGACAAAAATGAGACAAAATGACAATAAATGAGACAAACGACACAAAACAAATAAAAGACACAAAAAAATTGATAAAAAAGTTAGAAAGCGACACAAAAAAGGGACAAACGAGAAAAAATGGCAAAAGCAAGAAAAAAACAACAAAAAAGTAGACAAACGACACAAGTGAGACACAAAACAAAATGACAAACGAGAAACAAAACAACAAAAACATGAAACAAACGACAAAAGTCAGACAAAAAAACAAAAAAAACAAGACAAAATATTACAAAAATGAGACACAAAATAACAAAAGAACAATGAACAATCTAGTATTTTACTTTCTGATCCAAAGAACTTGTCATGGTCAAGAAATTATTTTAAATTTATAGTTTTACTAATTTACAATCTGCAGTTCATGTCTTCTCTGTAATTTTTACACTTTGAGGACCGGATTGGACCCTCTGGAGGACCGCTTTTGGCCTGCAGGCCACATGTTGGACACCCCTGCTATAGACTGCAACAAATATATGAGCAAGTCGGTCAAAGTTTAAGGAGCAATATTATGATGAAGTACTCTGTCCTGACAGAATTTCCAGCTGATCCAACAGTGTGTTTGTTTGCTTTTGTTAAATGTCTGTTGCCTCGACTCGTCTCTCCTCACATCTCTGCTTTGAATCCTCTGTTCTCAAGTGGTAAAACATGAGGAGAGGATGTTCTAATTGACATTGCCTTCATATTTCCTCTGTGAGTTGACAACACGGTGCCATCAGTATCTCATCAAAGTACATCAGAGTCACCCTTGATCCTGAAGCTCTGACTGTGATCAGTTATTCTATTAACCCCACAGAGATAACACTTCATCCCACACTGATCTAAACACCCATCAGAATTACAAATGATGAAGTCAGACCAACCTCTCCGTTGATGCTCTCCGTGGCCATGCACTGGCGGCTGGTTCTCTGGCTGCTGCTGTCCACCCGAGGAGCCTCCATCCTGCAGCTGCACAGAGGAAGCTCCTCCAGACGCTCAGTGTCTCCGGCATCGCTGCCTTCTGCACAGGGACGGTTCATTAGTCATTAAACTAGTTTATCAACATTTAACATTACAGGAGACAAAGAAAAGACTTTATCCACCTGAAGGCCGACAACCCTGAATGTGTTTTATTCATATTACAGCTGAAATGATCAACTGATGACTTAAATGAAAGAATATCAATCTGCAGTTTGCTCTGATTGCAATTAAACACTTAAGTAATTTTTTCATTTAAAATGGCAAACATCCCTGTTGTATTTTTCTGCAATTTCTGATTATAAATTCAATTGAACTTTGGTGTTCTGGAACAATGAAGAAGGCAAAAATTAGAAAATTAATTTTTCCACTTTTGTCTGGCATCTTTTAGAACAACCAGGTAATGAATTTGGAAAATAATGAGAAAATCTAATTCATACCAATTCTGCAGAAAAGGTGTGAATCAAGATATTAATCATGTGGTTTGTTATCATTCCTATCACTAAAACTGCAATTATTGATTAGCAATTAAATTAATCACCGGTTTTTCTACTAATCATCTTCAAATCAGTTAAACGTCCTAATACAATTAGCTCACTGTTACTTACAAAAAAGAAAAAAAAACACAAATTTTCACATTTGAGAAACTGAAGTTGGTCAGTTTGGGGATTTCTGAATTGAAATGATAAATTCATCATCAAAACTAATTATTTCTGTTGGCCAATTAATGGTTCCACCGCTTTAAATCAACAGTTTCTACTAAAAGTAATCCACAGATTACAGCGACACTTGGCAACCATCTTCAACCCACCATGAGGAGAAAGTGTCAGACTGTCAGCAGCAGCGATGTCCAAAGCACCCAAAGGAACCTCCGTGTATTCTGCAGGCTGTCCTGTTGGACACAAACCACAACACAAAGTCAGAAAAATGAGCTGGAAAACAGTGATTCCATACAACACCAATAGAAGCAATTCACTCGTTTCATACTGCTTTTTATGGTTTACAACACTAAAGTCATTTAATAAGGTCTGTTTTCACTGATCAACAGAAAAAAATACTTCAGGATGGAAGTATGTATATCTAGGTCACTCACTGGGGTGAAAACAAATCAGAAGTGCAAGAAATTCAACATTGTCGTACTCGTAAACCTGTTAAGTTGTGAAGCAGCATACTGAATGTCAGAACATGCAGGAGGAAAAGATTTCTTTGTTGAAGCTTCAATCGTGCAAAGCATCTCCAGGCGAGGATGTCTGAAAGCTGTCAACCAGCCCAACAGGGACGGCAGCCCCTGGAGAAACACCTGGTTTAGTGAAGCAAACATCTTGACACTGTCTTGAATAAAGCTTCACAGTTAGTCCTTAAACCAAACTTCACTTTACCTGCTTTTACATTCACACAGGGTGATTTAATATGACTGCAGTGTTACCAGTTTCTGTGCAATATTCTAGAAAGCATTTATTCTGGTCATGTTTGCAACAGGCCTTATACTTAACAGTCTGTATTCTGTAAAATGTCACCTAAACACTGGACACTGAAATGGTGGACACCTGTAATTACCTGGGTGTTCACCTCAACAATAAACTGGACTGGACACACAATACAGAGGTCCTGTACAAGAAGGACCAAAGTCGTCTCCACCTGTTGAGGAGACTGAGGTCCTTTGGAGTGTGCAGGACTCTGCTCAGGACATTCTATGACTCTGTGGTAGTGTCTGCTGTCTTCTATGCAGTGGTCTGCTGGGGAGCAGGGAGCACTGAAAGGGACAGAAAGAGACTAAACAGAAGGTCAGGAGGAGGTTCTGTCCTGGACTGTTCCCTGGACTCCATAGAGGAGGTGGGTGAGAGGAGGATGTTGGCAAAGCTCACATCCATCATGGACAATCCCTCTCACCCACTGCATGACACTGTGGGGTCTTTAAGCAGCTCCTTCAGCAGCAGACTGAGACATCCACCCTGCAAGAAAGAGCGCTATCACAGGTCCTTCATTCCATCTGCTGTAAGACTTTACAACATCAGCATCACTGGCTGATTTTAACATAAACTGGACTATATCATATCATGAGCATCATCTCAAACCACGACAAGAAAAGTACTCAGAGTGCAGTTCTCCACCAAGGCTGCTCAGTCGCATGATTTCCGACGAATAAGTCTCAATAAGTCCTCAGCGGTAGATTTGTAGTAGGATCACAATCATGTAGCGATCACTTGTTGTCATGGTTACAGTGAGGCCGTGCCGCTATCTCACAATGATACAGAAATCTTTAACAAATCTGTGGATCCAGACTATAAGCCACATCACTGCCAAAATCTTGTGTCATTTCTGACCTTCCCTGAACATTTCATCCAAATCCGTTGGTCTGTTTTTGAGTAATGTTGCTAACAGATGGACAGACAGACAAACGTATGCAGATTGTCACGTAACTCCACCGCGTTCCTTGGCGGAGCTATAAAATTTGTACTAATTTGTAATCTTGCACTTTTACATTTATTCTACAAGCCACTTGTTATTGCTGTTCTCTACAGTGTGGTAATATTGTATTTATTCATTTTTCATCCTTGTACATATTATTGTTATTATACATATATTTATTGCTGATGTAGAGATGTAAATTTTCCCTGGCATGGGGAGCAATAAAGGATTATCTTATCTTATTTGTGCTTTTGTACTCACCAAATGCCAGGTGTGATTGCCACACGATATTTAACTTAAATTTGTATGCAGTTGTAAAAGCAGTTAGAAGTAGACTGAGTTTGTTGACGGAGGGCAGTTTGACAGACCGACATGTGGTTTTGTTTTCACCACAATGACGCCGTTTCCCGGACCTCCAGTGCATGAGTATTTACTTCCTTCAAATCAGTATTTAGCAGAGATAACTTTGCAGTAATTACAGCTTAGCACATCTGGACGCTGCATTTTATCCCCGGCCTTCTTTATAAGACTGCATCAGTTCAGGATGACCAATTTCTACAAATTCTCAGCTCTCAAACTCTGAATCTTCCTCAAACCTTCTGCTTGTGTTCTCCATCAGACCACCTTTCTTACACGTTTTTAACGGCAGGATGCTTTTGGCAGATCTACAGTCACCACTTTGGAAATACTCTAGTATCCGTCCTCTGATTGCTTCTCTTTAACAATCTAATTGTGGATATGTTTGAGTTTTTTTGTCTTTTGTCTTTTAGTAAACAAATCCACACTACATCTAACCAGATTCAGTGTCGTGAACCATCAGCGGACAAGTGTGGTTTCAAAAAAACCCAATGGAAAATCACTGACCTCCCACCGTTTCCACCACATCTGCTGCGTTTCTCTCTTTGTCCTGATCCGACGGCGGCCATGAAGACTCCTCGCTCTCGTTTCGACTGTGGACGGCTCTCTGCATTTCTGACTCCAAACTCTGCAGGAAGAAGACCAAATTATATATACATGCATCTAAAAATGTGCAGAAACAAGGGATTTTTGAGGTGATTAAAGATCTGTTCTGGAGTTTTCAACCTCTCCTTAGGGAGAAAAGTTTTACAAGGATGCACATGCACCACATTAAACACATTCCTGCCACATTATTCTGCATTTCGTAGCAATAACGCAGCAACAAAACCAACAAAGTGCAATACACTTTCTTCATTTTTCAGGCCTTAAAAACTAACTTAAATGTTGACACAACTTTTTTTTCTAAAAGAGCAACTTTAAACGCAGAATTGTACATCGTTTGTTCATCATCCAAGTAGGTAAATATGAGCCAGTTAGAGCTTTTTGACCATTACTTTGAGCTACAGAAGGTTGCTTAAATGAACCATTATGAATTTAAATATTTTTGACTTCTCTCTTGTCCTGACACAGTTTATCGGCTGGCTATGTAAGTCTCATAAGATTAGTTCCTGTTATGACCACTGAGTGCCAACAGGTGGACACAATAAAGGAAAATGCAGGATGATGATGACTCCACAGCTCTTCTGAACTACACTGCTAGCTATTATTGATGTTCTAAATGAAAAATGAAGGATGAAACCACAATCAAAAACAACACAGACATGCCTTTCAGTTTGAAAATGGAAAGAAACATTATCACAAATAGACTGAAAATGGCCACAAAAAGGCACAAAATGACCACAAAACAGACTGAAAAGTAACCACAGAGAAACAAAATGAGCAGGTCATGTGATCTGGAATAAACACACTTCCTGGAGAGGTGTTCTTGTAATGGGGAACTTAGTGGAAAGTGATTTAATTTGTTATTTTCCATAAAAAATTTGACATATTGCCAAAAAAGAAATATCTGTCATGAATATCTCAACTTGGGCTGCACAGTGGCGTAGTGGTTAGCACTTTCGCCTTGTAGCAAGAAGGTCCCTGGTTCGCGTCCCGGCTTTCCCGGGATCTTTCTGCATGGAGTTTGAATGTTCTCCCTGTGCATGCGTGGGTTCTCTCCGGGTACTCCGGCTTCCTCCCACAGTCCAAAAATATGCTGAGGTTAATTGATTATTCTAAATTGCCCGTAGGTGTGAATGTGAGAGTGCTTGTTTGTCTTTGTATGTAGCCCTGCGACAGACTGGCGACCTGTCTAGGGTGTCCCCTGCCTTCACCTGAGTCAGCTGGGATAGGCTCCAGCACCCCCCCCGCGACCCTAGTGAGGATTAAGCGGTGTATAGATAATGGATGGATGGAATATCTCAACTTAATAAAAAGAACACAATCCAAACTATTTCTGAATCAGCTCATTTTATTATTGTTTAGCTCATTAGAAGGTGGTTGTTATTAAATCAGGATGGTTATTTAGTTGAGATTTTAGCGATATCCAGTCATTTTTTATTTATAACTATGGAATTTGTAAAGACATGATCATAATCAACATGAAAAACATTAGTTTATTTACTGTAAATGTATGCAAGATAAATCCCATGGACTTCAAAAGTCCCTCAATTATATATTGACCCATCTGCTTTTTTTTAAGGTCTGAAATGATTTTTGATAACAGAAAAAGATCTAATCAACTCACTTATAACTTTTTAGCAACATATTTTCATGTTTAATCCAGTCATAGACAGTCAAAATGCATCAGAGTCTAAGTGGAGAAACTATTTGACTGAAATCAGCTGCATCAGTGGGACTCCAAACACCGACTGGACAAACTGTGCTCTAGAAAAGAAACATTCTGTATCTGAACACTAAGAGCCGATACCAAATCCTCTGGTGGAACGTTAATGCGCGGCCTTGGCAGCAACAACACACAACAATCTCTCCAGCGGTTAACGTCTCCATGACAACGCCGTCAATGACAAAAACACGTCTGTCTAGGGAAGAGATCCGGCTGCACTGTTTGTTCACTACCTATTTAAATATCAACAGACAATTAATGACAGAAGACATGACACTACATAACGTACTGTAGTTAGAAAAGAGGAGGAATGGGAAGGTCGGGGTGGAGAAGTTGTTAGTTCTGGATTACAGTTCTGGAAGTCCTGAAGTAACGGATGAAACAACAGCTGCTAACAGACTAGTTGGGTGAAGTGTTACCAGATGAACTGTGGTTATAACTGGAAATAAATAAATGATAAGGCCAATAAGATAAGTAGAATCACTCACATGATCTGACATGTTAAGTGACCCCTCTAAGTCTTTAGCTCTCTGCCTTCCTTCTCCTCCACCAGTTTCAAACTTTAAAAACAAAGAAATTTAACAGAAACAGAACAGAATGATCTCAACAAACACATGTCGTACCAATGTGTTCAACAGCATCCCATCACTTTTAAGGCACAAAGAGCAAATCAAAGCATCGCACCTTGTCTGAATCTCGCGTGGATGGACTAGAAAAGGGAATTTTCTCGTCTGCTTCCCCCACAAAGCTGTTGCTCTTCAGTGACGAGGTTTTGGCAACAGGCTCCGCCTTTTTATGGAACAATTTTCCATCCTGAGTTTTAAAAGAAACCAAAAAAGAAAAGTGACAAGATTAACAAGAGACCACAATAAGAGCTGAAACTTTACTGTAAATTAAATCCCTGCAGGAGGATTATCTCACCACATTCTGAGCGTTGTCTGGAACGTTTTCGGACTTCTCAGGTGTGCCGTCTGATAGGTGGCCCAGTTTCTTCCTTTTTGCAGCTTTTGGAGACATGACAGAGCAGAAAAAACACGACAGAATTAAATTAACCCTTGTGTCGTCCTGCGGGTCAAAAATGACCCATTTTAAAGTTTAAAAATGTGGGGAAAAAAAACATTTTCACAGTGAAACTTCTGATGTCCACATTTTCAACATTTTTGGCAAATCTTTGAACATTTTTTGGTGGAAAAAAAGAAATGTTAAAAAAGTTTCTTAAGACCATTCACATAAAAATCAACCAAAATCTAGTGAATTTCACTGGATTTTGGTTGATTTTTATATGAATGTTCTTAAAGAAAATATTAGAAGTTTTACTGATATATATGGAATCACTTTAGATATTTTTAGGATTTTTTGGAAGATTTTTACTCATTTTTTAAAAAATATTTACAAGAATTTTCTTGCCAAATTTGGGGGATTTTTTAAAAATAAAACTTTTAAGGGAAACTTTTAAGGAATTATTGGAATTTTCTTCCAGAAGGTTTTGCAAATTTTCTGAAATTTTGGGGAATTTTTTTTGCTGAATTTTTGGATTTTTTTCAGACAAAGAAACAAGATTTTTTTGGTGCCCATAAATGAAGACAACAGGAGGGTTAAACAAAACATACTTACTCAGTTCGACTAATTCACACAAGCAAACATTTGTGAGTTTCCTACAAACCTGTTTCAGAGTCAGAGGACAGGAAGGTGGAGGATCCTGAAGCAATAGGAGCCTCAACGTGACTCATCTGTGGAATAAGATGTAAATAAGTCAAGAAAACCAAAAGATAATGACCAAATGCAGGCATAAAAATCAAAACACGGGTACAGATTTGATTTAACTCCTCCCTAACCTGTGCCGGCGGCGGCCTGCTCATGGTCTTGCGGGCTCGGTGAATTTTGGGCGTCGCTGGGGAAACAGACGGAGAAAAAGAAGAAGCCGTAGCAGAGGAGGAAGAGGAGGATGAAGGTGCAGGAGGCAGGACAGATTTACTGCTGCCGGGCCCAGAGACGCTCATCTTTGCGCGGCCAGGAGACAACGTTGAAGACGTGGAAGGAGAGGAAGACAACGCAGAGGAGGACGCTGATGAGAGCGACTTCGCTGAGTGTCCTGTGAACAGAGAGATAAAAGGAATTACAGAGAAAGGAAAAATGGAAGCAAATGAAAGAACTTACTGGGATTTAGTACTAATTTAGTGAAAAGAAATGTCCAATTTCTTACAAAAAACATGGCTATCTAAGCAAACTCTCATTTGCACATTCTGTAACACTTGTATATTTTGCTACTTTTTTTCTGTCTATATTATATTTTCTGCATTCTAATCTTATTTTATTTCATCTTATGTGATTTTCAGGTTAAACCTGGCCCTAATATTCTGTGTTGTCTTGTTGTTTTTCCCCTTGTTGAATATCCAGCTGCTCTAACAACAGAATTTCCCTTGGTGGATTAATAAATTCCATCCAAGTCCTTTTAAAATAAAGCAACCTTTGAAGAAAATACTGAAAAATAACCAACAAAATGCCACTGATTTGAGTAATCCTTTTACTACTTGTCTTGTTATCCACGTGTCACCTTACCACTCAGTCACGATCTCATTTCTAATTGTTCTAAATTAAACTAAATGATTTAAGTGACATATTACCTTACTAAACCTTTAAGTATCTTCTAGCTAAGACTCCGATTTTCCAATAATCATTCATATTTTATTAGGGATGTCTAATATTGGCTTTTTTGCCAATAACCCATATGCCGATATTGTCCAACTCTCAATTTTTGATTCCGATATCAACTGATACCGATATATGTGGGCTATTTAACTAACGTTAGGTAACATCACATATCTCCTGTGGTGGAATTAACACTTCCAAATTTTATTGTGATGGCCCATTGGATACATTCTCAGATGCAACAAGGCTTTCCAAATGTAAACATTGTCTGTACAAAATAAGAAAACTACATAAACTTAAGTTACGGAAAAAAATGCCATATCTCGTCTTTTTTTAAAAAAATTGTCTCAAACACCAGTAAACACTGGCGAAATCCAGGCATTATTTTAGTGGTTTTCATGATAAGCAAAAAAACGATAACAATATTGACCAATATTAAATTTTTATGCCAATATCGGGCCGATAATATCGGATTGCTGATTTTACACAACAGGGTCAAAGAAGCCCATTCTCTTATAACATTTTAAATCAGATTACATGAAGCCACTCAACCATAGAGAGAATGAAAGCTGACTGGGTAAGAATCCCACCTGCAGCGGTTTTGTTCGGTGTGGACGAGGCAGAAGACTTTTTCTCTCCATCCTGTCCAGGCTGCTGAGACAACGACGTCGACGGCGTTCCTACAGGCTCTGTGTATTCAGCAGCAGCAGCAGACACGGTGGACGCTGCATGATCTGAGGAACATTCAGAGTTCAGCTTTCACAAGAAATACTCATAGGAAGTGAAAATATAAATCACACAATAATTGTTAAATTTAGCACCTGAAACGCACAATTTTCCAAGATTTAAACAAACAAGCTTACCTTTCTTTTCTTGACTTGGTCCAACTAACGACTCTTTTGAGTCATCTTTTTCAGAACGCTCCTGGCAGAGAGAACAAGGAAATAAAAACTATCATCTGACAGTTCACATGACTGCAGTTCCATCAACCAACTGCTTTCAAAAGCATACAGTGAGAAATAAACACCAAACCCAGCACTATAGAGGAGAACCATACGAAAGATGTTTATCCACGAAAGCTTTGAAAATGTCTTTGTGTTACACCAGGTAGATAATTTGCGAGAAAAAAAATGCAAAATTCTGTGATTCCAGCCTCTTATATGTGAGTATTTGTCTAGTTCCTGTACTCCTCTATGCCAGTAAACTGAATATCTTTGTGTTGTTTGGCACTGAGCGCATATTTTTCCCAACTTCTAAGTCATACCTTAATTGCACAATCTTCACAATCATGAACAGATATCCCTGCTGCCTGCATTTTATGGTGACATATGTACAAAAACATCACAATTTCATAATGAAAATTATTGTTTTCAGATTCAGGATGTTTTTGTTCTAAAATATTGAGTGAAATATTCCTTAATTGGAGCATTATTAATTCACAAATAGTGAGTTTTTAAAAAGCATATGTTAACACATTGTGGAAGACCAAGAAATATTCAAAAACATGCTTCTGTTGAAAACATGTTTCCTGTAAGATAAAGATTCTAATTTAGTGGTTATGATTTTGTCATAACAGATAAATACAACATACTCCCTTTCTATCACTGACAATCAGCATCAGTAATAACAAACTTTGGATGTAATTAGCTGTATTTCATTAGAACTAATCTTGATTTTTGATATTGTAGCCAATCACCAGACAGTTGTTTTGTGCCATGCTTTTTATGGTTACAACTAACAGAAAACAGCGTTTGGGGGTTGGAGATGAGGACGAGTACACAGAACTCAACCAGGACTTTGTGGACCGGTGCCTGCTGAACAGCCTCCAGATCAACGCGGTGAAAACCAAGCAACTGGTGGTGGATTTTAGCAGGGACAGATACAATTCTCCTTCAGCAGCAAACATCCAGGGAACAGACATTGAGATTGTGGAGTCCTACAGATACCTGGGTGTTCACTTAAACAATAAACTGGACTGGACTGCTAACACCAGCGCACCCAGTGCAGATGGTGTCTCTCACCCCATGTAAGACACTCTGGGGGCACTAAACAGCTCCTTCAGTGACACACTGATCACCCCAGGTGTGTGAAGGAGCGTTACTGCAGGTCCTTCCTACATGCTGGTATCAGACTCTATAATCAGCTCTGCTCCCAACAGACCATACACACTCACTTAATGACAGTTAGCAAACTGTCATGTGCAACAAACCAAAGTCCAATTCATTTGGGTATATATTCTTGAATTTGTGTCGTTACTGAGGTCCTTCGGGGTGCAGGGAGCACTCCTGAGGACCTTTTATGATTCTGTGGTGGCATCAGCCATCCTGTATGGAGTGGTCTGCTGGAGCAGCAGCATCGCAACTGCAGACAGGAAGAGACTAAACAAACTGGTAAAGAAAGCCAGCTCTGTCCTGGGCTGCCCCCTTAATCCTGTGGAGGTGGTGGGAGACAGGAGGACAGCTTCACCTGCGGTGTCTAAAGGAGAGATACCGCAGGTCTTTCCTTCCTGCTGCAGTCAGACTTTACAATCAAGCCTGCTCCCAGTAGTTCAGTTCACCCACCTACAATCTGTGCAATAAAAATGTACATAATGATGCTGTGCAATTTCATAGGAATGTTGCTGTAAATATTGTATTTTTTTCTTCTAGAAGGAGAAAATATTTATATCTATAAACTGTGTTTGTGTGCTGCTCTCCTTTTTATTCTGTTCCATTTGCTGCTGTTACATTGTAAATTTCCCCGCTATGGGATCAATAAAGGTTTAATCTATCTAATCTATCTATCTTAGTATCTTTGTGTTCTTTAGTTTTTCTTATTTATATTGACTTTATATTTATATTGATTTTTCTTACTGCCACTTTGCTGCTGTGACATTGCAAATCTCCCCTTGTGGGACTAATATAGGATATTCTGTTCTATCTTAAGTAAAACACTTCCGCACTCGCCGCTTCAAAATATGCCTCTCAACCAATCGCTGATCGCTGCTGTTGTTACGTCATCCGCCGCCATCAGTCAATCAACCCATTCATGCCAAATCAATGAAGGACCCCGACAATAGTCACAAATATACAACTAAAAACGGAATGAGAAACTACACGGACAACTAAAAACGGAATGTAAAGTTACAAATTTCACACACTGAATGCTTGAATTCCTCGCAGGGAACAATTAATTTGTACCCGAGTAGTAAAAGATCAGTTTGTCTCAAAATCTGCTTCACAACCGGCCCAAAATGCGAGTAATGAATACAAAAGCGACAAAAGCAACGCAATACAATACATGCACAGATGATTTAAATACTCAAAGGATGCAAAAAAAAATCAGCAAAACTTCCCCAGCGTGTAAACAATCCTTCAGTTAACACAAAACAGACAGGCTAACATTGCTAGCATTGTAGCACAGGTTGCAGTGAAGAGCTATAATACTCGACAAATAAAGACACTGGCAACGTGGCAGGCATTGGCTTCATTGGCACGGTTTCGCCAAGCAGGCTAACGTGTTTAGAAGCGGATACAAGAGGATAAATTCAGCCGGCGGGGGATTTTTTTGCGGTGCGTTTGCTACCTTTGTCGTTGTCTCAGACGCCGACATGTTTCCCAGGCGAACGTCGACGTAGCCGAACGTGCCTGCGTCACGGCCGGAGCCCCGCCCCTCTGCGTCCATTGATTTGAGCACCGCTGATCAGAAATCAGCATGCGCGCGGTGTATCGACGACCAGCGCCGAGGAGAAGCTTCACGCGGAAACCGATTCAAAGTCAGCTCGGCGGGGCGGCGGCGGCGACACGCCAGCGGGTCCGCGTTTGTTGTCACGAGATGCACTTCCTCCGAAAAAAGGCCGAAAAGTAAACAGAAATCGAGGTGGTGGCAGCGAGCGGCCGGCTGGAGGGATGAGCAGACACCGCTGGACGACTAGCATCACCTCCGCCAACGGCTGAAGCGTCACAACGAGCCGGGACTGTTGTTGATTTTTCTCCCCCCCCCCCCGGTAGAGCTCACAAAGACGGAACGAGAGAGGCGAAGGTGAGTAACGGTAAAGTTTGACGGGCAGCTTTTGTTTCGTGGTTTTTACCAGCAGAAAAACCCACCGGCGATACAAGTGGACGAGCTAACGAGCTGTTAGTTAGGTCGGGGCTAACGTTAGCTGACGTCCAGCTAGCCGGGCTCGAGAGAAAAGGTGGAAAAATTCTGTGTTTTGATCGATTTCAACGTCTGACGGTAATGACACCTGTCGACTAAATATCATAGTTTTATCACAGACTCCACACATATCCTGTTTTTTTTTCACGCCCAAACATGTTAGCTAACCCAACTTTTCAATGTTTTTGAATTCTAAACTGTCGATTTAATTAGCATGTAATGTGAGAGTAGGTGTTCTTCCACTGTAATACGACAATATAACGTCTCTTTGTCGTTATTACAAGTCATAAAAAGCCCTCTGTTTATTCCCATTTCCCTGTTCAACATGAATTGAAAGATCGGACTTGTTCTTGCATTAGTGGTGCATTTTATAGATTACTTACCCGTAGAGCAAGTTCACATTATACATTTATTGTGTGTTGTCGACATTATCCTCACATTTATGATTGATATTTCATATTTGTTAGTTATTTTCAAGTCGATCTTGATCCACAAGTTTCTACTTAGACTTTGAAACACGTCAAGGATGCTCCAGGAGGACAGACTGTAATATTCTTATTCTTGTTATTTTCTCAGTGAATGGTTTTGTCCAGAAAATATCACAACAAAGTGAAATGATATTAGCTAACCCAACTTTTCAACGTTCCTCAATTCTCAACTGTGGATTTAATTAGCATGTACTGTTAGAGTAGATGTTCTTCCACTGTTTAAGTGCAGAAAGCTGATATTATACCTCTTCTTTGTCGTTATTACAAGTGATTAAGGCCCTCTGTGTTTATTTCCAGACAGGAGAACAGAACTTGTTCTTTCAGTTTGTCCATTACATCAGTGTTAGTGGTGCATTTTATAGATTATTTACCCATAGACCAAGTTCACATTAGACATTTTTTGTGTCTTGTCACCATTATCCCCAAACCATGTGTGATAGTTTATATTTTTTAATTGTATATATAAGGTTCTACTTCAGCTGATGTTACTGACTTACTTTGAAACACGTCAAGGATGCTCCAGGAGGACAAACTGTAATATTGATGTGCCTATTATTTTCTCAGTGAATGGTTTAGTCTAGAAAATGTTACAACAAAGTGAAAAATCCTATTATCAAAGATGACGGCATCAAATTGTTTTTTTTTCTGGCTAGTAATCAAACACAAAGAAACTAGTGAACACTGATATCAGAGAATTCTTGGCTTTTTAGCTTAAAAGACTAAGTTGACTATCAAATGGCTTACCTTTTAGTTTTGTGCTCCTGGCACTCTTTGAAGAGGCTGATTTAATATTTGAACTAGCTGGCGATTCATCCAAACATGTGTTAATATTACACTTGTCATTGTTGGACCTTTATATCAGTATTACCTTCTGGATTTGTTACATCTTGATCCAACAGTACGATTTTTATGAGATCTGTCACTGCTCACGTGAAGATATGTACTGAACATGTGTGCTCAGTGTATAGAAAACCAACTCTAAAAGCATTTGACAGCCATGGTGTGTGCTCTGAGAATTGGACGAGATTTTAACAATCAAAACAAACCTCCCTGTCTGCACTGTAAGCTGCTGCAGTGCAATTCCTTCAGACTTCTGAACTCAAAACAACAACGCAGTGTCACTTTTAACCCTTGTGTCATCCTGCGGGTCAAATTGACCCATTTTAAAGTTTGAAAATGTGGGGAAAAAAATATATTTTCACAGTGAAACTTCTGATGTCCACATTTTCAACATTTCTGGGAAATCTTTGAACATTTTTTGGTGGAAAAAAAAGAAATGTTAAACATGTTTCTTAACAACATTAATTTCATTGGTTGATTTTTCTGTGTTCATAAAGAAAATATTAGAAGTTTTACTGGTATATATGTAATCACTTTAGAAATTTTTAGGATTTTTTTTTTTTAAAGATTTTTACTCATTTTTTGAAAATATTTACAAGGATTCTCTTGCCAAATTTGGGGGATTTTTTAAAATAAAACTTTCAAGGGAAACTCTTAAGGAATTATTGGAATTTTCTTCCTGACGGTTTTGCAAATTTTCAGAAATTTAGGGAATTTTTTTGCCTTTTTTTTCAGCCAAGGAAACAATATTTTTTGGTGCCTGTAAATGAAGACACCAGGAGGGTTAATAATGCTGCTTATCTCCTTCCCATAGTTCTATTTTATTGTTTTTTTATCTGATCTCATTACCTTCTAGCTTGCCACTTTAGCACATGTTGGAATTCTTGATCTAGTTTTGTTTTATATGTACGTTTGATTTTATTATTTATTGTTGTTATTTAGCTTATTTCAATGCAGCTACTTATACTTCTGTCATGCTCCCATGTATGATGACAATAAAGATATTCTCTTCAATCTTGAGTTCAAGAGGGGCTAGGAAGGAGCTTATACTGTCTTTGATCCTATTTCAGACATTGAACACAGTGTTCAAGTGGCTTTTATTCGGCCTGTATTTTGTGTCTGTGTTGTTACTGAGTTAACCGTAATGGGTGCTCAGTTCTTGGAATTTGTCACCACGCCCGTCCTTGTTTCTCCTCAGACAAGATGGAGATGGTGTTTTTCCGGTTACCGGGCCACGGGGACATCACCTTGAAGCACATGAATTCGCTGAGGTCCCGCCAGCATTTCTGTGACGTCACCATCGTCGCCAGCAACAACCAGGTATTCAGGGGACACAAGGTTGTGCTGGCTGCATGCTCGCCCTTCCTGCGGGACCAGTTCCTCCTCAACCCATCGCCCAAGCTGCAGGTTGGCCAGCATAAACTCAACCTCACGCTGTCACTGGGATTTTCTTTTCAGGATTCCATGCCGAGTTAAACTTCTGTGACTGTGTTCCATGTTATTATCCAGGTGTCGATGCTGTACAGCTCCTCGGTGGTGTGCGACCTGCTCCAGTCCTGCTACACCGGCATCCTGCACTTCAACCCCGAGGAGATCGTCAACTACCTGACTGCTGCCAGCTACCTGCAGATGGAGCACATCGTGGAGCGCTGCAGAGGAGCGCTGGAGAAATACGTGCAGCTAAAGCATCCCGGTCTAGCTAAGGTCAGCCTCCCACATCAACCACTGTCAAAGTTAGTGATGAAGTGGAATCTAAGTCACAAATCAAGGGCCAGAGTCTAAGACTTGACTGTGTTCAAATGTTAGAGATCTTCCAAAAAATGTGGAGCAGGAGCAGAGCTGCTGGGAAAAAATCCTAGAGGAAACACTGTGTGTGTATATATATATATATATATATATATATATATATATATATATATATATATATATATATATATATATATATATATATATATATATATATATATATATACACACACATATTCATCCAAGGCAAAGTGTAAACAGTATGGTGGAATGGATTTGCAGGTTGATTGTCTATTGAGTTACTGTTTCAGGTTCAGCAGGAGGACAGCCTGTGGCAAGAAGCTCCTCCTCATCCTCTCTGTGTTTGCCTTCAGGCAGCGCTAACGCCGCCCTGGTGGCCGAAGCGAGAACAATCTGTGGCTGGGGTGGGTGGGCTCACTAGCAATCTTCCTTGCTAGTTTGTTGTAAATGTCCTGCAGGTTGGGGAGGGTGGTTCTGATGGTTCTCAGTCCAGTGGACCCCCCTCCTCAGGGCCAAGAAGTCCTGCTGGGTGCTGCTGCCCATCCAGGTGCTGATACTTCCAGACAAAACATTCTCAATGGTGCAGATGTAGAAGTTCCTGAGCACCTTGAGAGGAGCTTAAAGTCGCTGAGGTGGTAGAGACGCTGTGGAGCTTTCTTCAGCAGGGTGTTGATGTGACAGGACCACGTTAGGTCCTGGTGATGTTAACACCCAGGTACTTGAAGCTCTCCACTCTCTCCACCTCCGTCCCGCTGATCCTGAGTGGGTGGTTTGCCCACAGAAGACAGAAGACATTAGGTTATCATTAGGTCATGTTTTACAGAGAACAAGCCCAGACATGTTCAAACTTTTGGCTCCACATCGTACCCTTTTTATTTTGTGATAGATTTCATGCATATTATACCTTTATGTATTGTTATGCTTCTAATATTTTTTAAAAGTTATATTGCTTTAAGTTTGCACCATTATGTTTTGACTACACCTCATATCAATTTCTACAAAGCATGTATCTTCACACCAATAATACATGTTTTACTTTATGGCCTTCCAGCTGTGTGTGTGTGTCCTCCACAGACACACACCATGCCATCAAACATCAGTCATTACTACAACCTTCATCATTATGTATTTTATACACATGTTTTAACTCTGGTCTTCAGTCTAATAGCATTTGACATAATTATATCATCTTTTACTTTTAGCACATCAAACCCAAAACATATTGCACTCCATTAGTAGCCTTTCTAGCTGATGGATTTGTTGAAGTGTCACAAAAAACTATTCGCAGCTGCTTCTTTCTCAGACATTTTTCAGTTAAACATTCATTTATCTCGTAGAATGTAAAGTAGTCAAAGTTTTGTGTGTGAAGAATGTGACAGATAACAGCACTGTAGTCCAGTTTTGTCCTCAGTAGTTATCCACAATGTCATTTTTGTATCTTGTGATGGAAGTAATTTTCAGCTGAACATCTTGTACCTTCTCTCTACACACAGTGTACACACAGGAACACTTTATCAGAGCTTTCAGAGCTTCTGGTATTCATACGTTTAGAGCAGTGCTTCTCAAACTCTGTCTGTCAGGCCAAAAAACTTCTGTGCTACCCTCAATAACTTTGTATGTATACAAAGTTAATATGTGTATATATAAACATTCACTCAAAGTGCAGGGGGCGCGAGCTACTGGGAGGAACAGGTCTGTCTACGCCAGGGGTGTCAAACTCATTTTAATTCAGGTTCCACATTCAGCCCAGTTTGATCTCCAGGGACCAGTAAAATCAAAGTATAATAACCTATAAATAACCACAACTCTAACTTTTTCCCTTTGTTTTAGTTCCAAAAAATACATTCTGAACTATATTTTTGCAAAACATTATGATCATCCTGAAATTTCTAAAGAAAAGTAAGTTCAATTTCAACAACATTCAGCCTCAGTTTATCATTTACACATTAATACAACTAAAGTAAAATATTATATTGTCCAGTTCCAGATAACTAAATTTTGTGTTCCTTTGTAGACACTCTGTGATCTGGAAGTTGTAATGTGGAAATGATAAACTGAGGCTGAATGCTGCTGATATTTATTTTTCTTCAGAAATTTCAGGTTGTTCATAATAGTTTGTAAAAAGATAATTCCTTAAATGTGAACATTTTCAGAATGAACTTTTTTGCACTAAGACAAAGGAAACATGAGGAGTTTTGGTTATTTATAGGTTATTCTGTGATTTTACTGGTCACTGGTGATCAAACTGGGCTGAATGTGGAACCTGAACTAAAATGAGTTGGACACTCCTGGCGTAGATGGACCTTTTCCTCCCAGTTGCTCCCGTCCCCCTCACTTTGAGAAGCACTGGTTTAGAGCGATCCCATCATCTGTTTTCCTACTTCTTTTTGCAGGAGGCTGTAGAGGAGAGCCAGGCCACACCAGTGATCGTCAGCAGCATTCAGTCGGTTGGATCTCCTTCCCCCCGCCAACCTTCTCCTGTCCAACCCAACAGTCCAGCTGTGTGCTCAGTAGAGGAGAACAGCGGTGATGTTCCTGCTCAGGGCAGCAGTCAGCCCCACGACAGTCCCATCATGGATGATCCGTGTATCCAGGTACCATTTCAGCTGATAAAATGTTCTGATCTTCAGCTGGTAAAACCGACTGATTCATTCAGTTTATAGAAATGAGTTGTCTTTTCGTCCCACCAGTCAGACTAAAGATTTTTGATGAAATATTTCCTGGCCTTGGTTTCTCTATGGGAGTAATAATAGAAGATCTTTCAGACTAAAAAATGAATTAAGTGTTCACTGCTGTTGTCCATCTTTGAAAACACATAAACTCATGTAGGCACATCAATCTACATTTTTAGTCCTGAAAAAATTAACTGATGCTTTGTTTTAATCTGCAGCTCTTTGGAAGTCATTTATCAAGTAAAAACTCATCAAAATCATTTCTAGACCATGACAAGTTGCTTTGATCATAAAGTAAAATACTAGACTGTTCATTGTTGTCGTTTTGTGTCTCGTTTTTGTAATAATTTTGTCTTGTGTTTGTTGGTTTCTGTCTTTTTTATGTTGTTTGTCTCGTGTTTTTGTCGTTCCAAGCGCGTCCTAATGGAAAACCTCACAAATCGAGTAGAGTCGAGTAGGTGCTGGTGGAAAAGCACCTTCAGATGCTTGATTTAGTCTCCGTTGTGTTCCAGGTTCCTGGATCAGATGAGGAGGAGGAGACCAGGCAGGAGGACTTCGATGTGTTCAGGGTGTACATCTCTGAGGAGGAGCAGATGAACAGAGACAGAGAACGGGACAAAGCAGCTGCAGGTGATGGACCTCAGGATGTCTGTTTCCCAGAAACAGAAGGAGTTCTGATTGGAGAAGGCGGTGAATATGACTTTAGCTCAGTAGAAGATCTCAGCTCTGGAGGACTTTCAGCTGAGACCATCCAAGCTTTCAGGCGCAGACTGTCTGACTCTAAGATCGGCCGAGGCAGAGGAAGGGGCAGAGGGAGGGGATTCAAAAGGAGAAGGTGGATGTCACATCAGGAGAAAAGACCTTCAGTCTTAGCTCAGCACCAGGATTTATGGTACCTTACGGCCGCTGGATTGGGCGGTTTTGGGCTGGACTACAGCCAGGAAGCACTTAAAGCAGCAGGAGGTTTCCTGCCACTGGAACTCCCCCGGTTGGACTTCGGTTTAGGTGACATTCAGGGGGAAAAGATCTCCCCGATGGCAGCCAGCAGCTTGAACCAGTTTTCCCTGGAGGACTCTAGCTGCGGTGCAGGTGAAGGCGGTTCAGGGCTGACCAGCGTCGGAGCCAACGAGGGCGGGGACGAGTCGGTGGCGGTGGTGGGTTCTACGTCCAGCGTGGTCGGCCCCGTCATCTGCGAGCACTGCGGCCTGACTTTCCCGTCGCCCCACTCCCTCGCCGTCCATGCCCGCTCCACCCACCTCCTGTACGCCTGCCCCTGCTGCGGTAAACACTTCCACCACTCGGCCAACCTGACACGCCACATGGCCGTGCACCGGGGGGCCGGCAAGACGCACCAGTGCCCCCTCTGCTACAAGACTTTCACCCAGAAGTCCACCCTGATAGACCACATGAACCTCCATAGTGGCGAGCGGCCGCACCACTGCGCCTACTGCCACGCCCGCTTCGCCCACAAGCCGGCCCTACGGCGCCACCTGAAGGAGCAGCACGGTAAAACCACGGGGCAGAACTCCCTCCACGAGCAGGAGGAGAGGGAGCGGGCGAGCGGAGCAGTCGGGAGGGTACGAGAGGAGGAGCAGGAATGTCTCGTTACCGAACAAGTGTCGTAGACCAAAACGTCTTAAAGCTCTTGGACAGTTTACTGCAGTTAGATGTGTTCTGTAGGGTCCTGGCGTGGGCATTAGGAAAGTGCAGAAAATGACTTTGATGCCTTTAAATTCTACGACTGCCAAAATAGGAGCTCTTTTAAACAAAATGTGTTACGTGTTTGCATAAAATAATAATCGATGGCTGCTTTTAACCCTCCTGTTGTCCTGTGGGTCAAAATTGACCCATTTAAAGTTTGAAGATGTGGGAAAAAATGCATATTTTCACAGTGAAACTTCTGATGTCTACATTTTCAACATTTTTGGGAAATCTTTGAACATTTTTTGGTGGAAAAAAAGAAATGTTAAAAATATTTCTTAAGAACATTCACAAAAAAAATTACCAAAATCCAGCAAATTTCGCTGGATTTTGGTTGATTTTTCTGTGAATGTTCATAAAGAAAATATTAGAAGTTTTACTGATATATATGGAATCACTTTAGTGAATCACTGTGAAAATATACATTTTTTCCTGAGGACAACAGGAGGGTTAACACAGCATGTCACAGTAGGAAAACAGAGGCATAAACGTATCGATGGCTCGATTTAACTCGTGTCCCTGGAAGCTGTGGCAGTGAATGAGACCCTGAAACCAAAGCAGATAAGTACAGTTTAGTCATCTGTATTTTTATCATTTACAGCCGTGTTTTTCCTACCGTGTCGACTTCAAGGCCTTTTTGATTTTATCGTCTTAAGAACAGTTTGACTCAGAACTGTAAATAAAAGAAACGGAAAGTGTCTTCTCTGTTTAGCCGCCTGTGTTTTAGCTCTTCCACAAGGGTGTTTACACGTATGTTGCCTGACTAGACCTCAGAATGAGACGTCTCTTTATGTGCTTTTGATAAAAGATGTGTAAAATATGTGAAGATCTGATAAGACTTGTTCCTCTGTTGCAAATGTCATTATGGAAATAAACTGTTTTTTTATACATTAAAGTTCCCAAGAAAGATGTTATCACCACTCAGACTACTACTACACACACGGTTCAGTGAATTTAGTTTCTGTTAAAACACAGGGAGAATAGAGCAAGATCAAAGCTCGTACGAAGTGTTTTCATGTCTAGTTAAACATTTCTTCGATGCACTGGAGGAATTTGAATCCAGTATTTTTAACCCTCCTGTTGTCTTCATTTACAAGCACCAAATGCGTGAAAAAAAATCCAAAAATTCAGCAAAAAAAATTCCTCAAATTTCTGAAAATTTGTAAAACCTTCAGGAAGAAAATACCAATAATTCCTTAAAAGTTTCCCTTAAAAGTTTAATTTTAAAAAAAAAAAATCCCCCAAATTTGGCAAGAAAAGTCTTGTAAATATTTTCAAAAAATAATGAAAAATCATCCAAAAAAAATCCCAAAAATATCTAAAGTGATTCTATATATATCAGTAAAACTTGTAATGTTTTAAGAACACACAAAAAAGTAGTTTTTTGTGTTAAACATTTTTTTAAACATTTCTTTCCCAAAAATGTTGAAAATGTGGACATCAGAAGTTTCACTGTGAAAATAAATTTTTTTTCCACATTTTCAAATTTTAAAACGGGTCAATTTTGACCCGCAGGACGACAGGAGGGTTAAAATCCTCACAGTACATTTTGTGACACAAAACTTCCATCTATGTTGTATTAGACAAATTTATTCAGACTGAATTGTTTTTTTTTTTTTTTGTCTAAATGCAGTGTAAGAGGGTTTCAGGCTGTATATAGAGAACAAAATTTACTGCAGCTTCTCCTTTTCTCAACATTTTGACTGACTAGTTCTCTGTCATCACAAAAACGAGACACAAAATCAAAGAACTGACAAAAACAAATGCCAAAAATGAGACAAAACGACAAAAACGACACACAAAACAACAAAATGACAAAAATGACACACAAAATGACAAAAACGAGACAAAATGACAAAAAATGAGAAAATCACAAAATGACAAAAACGAGACACAAAACGACAGAATGACAAAAATGAGACACAAAACGACAAAAACGAGACAAAATCACAAAAATGAGACAAAATCACAAAAACGAGACACGAAATGAATAAAAATGAGACACAAAATGACAAAAATAAGACACTGCATCCAGTAAATCAGACAACACTCGTGGTAACAAAGAACAAACAGCTTTTATTGAGCTCCACAAAACAGATCTGTAGTTTCAGGATCAGTCCCGCCCCACATCCCATCTACTGGTTCAAAAAGACAACAGAAAACCCTCTACTTATCCAGCAAAAACGTACAACTGAAGCAGCCAAACGGCTTTAAAAGCAAAAAACAGACAAAGAAAGGAAGCGTCGTCACAGGAAGTCTTCGCTGTACACCACTTGGTTCCTCTTGTCCCTGTAGGAGCCCTTGGTGCTGTTCTGCACCGCTGTGGAAGGAGAGAAACCGTGGAGAAGGTTAGTCCACGCTGTGGAAACACGCAGGCAGCCTGATCGGTGTCTAAACAAACAGTCAGAGTGTTTACCCAGAGAAGCCCACACTGATTTCCCAGTGGCAGCGTCCAGCATCGGCTGCTTCCTGGCGATGCTGACTTTGATGTGGACATCTCCCACCGAGCTTCCACTCAGCTGCAGGCAGAGTTTAGACTGTTAGTGTGCTCCACGTGCACGAGCAGAGCATCCCCACAACTACAGCAAATAATAACAATATGAAGAAAAACTGTTCGATTTAGTACAGTCAAAATTTACTGGAGCACAAAATGTCCTCCCTTAATCTTAAAAATGATGATTTTGAAAAAAAACTGAATGTGTATACTGACTTTCTGAACATCTGCATTAGCCTGCTAATTAACAGAAAAATATGAATTAAAATGACAAAATTTATTTCACACTATTTTAAAGAACTTCACTGATTCATCAACTGCAAAAATGTAAATACACATGGCTTTGTAAGGATTGAATAGTATTGAATGACAAAAATGAGACAGAAATCGACAAAAACGAGACACAAAATGGCAAAAATGAGACACAAAATAACAAAAACACAACAGAAAATGACAAAAATGAGACACAATTACAAAAACTAGACACAAAATGGCAAAAACGAGACAAAATGACAAAAATGAGACATAAAATGATAAAAACGAGACACAAAATGACAAAAATGAGACATAAAATGACAAAAACGAGACATAAAAGGACAAAAACGAAATACAAAATGACAAAAACGAGACACAAAATGGAAAAAACGAGATACAAAATGACAAAAACGAGATACAAAATGACAAAATCGAGATACAAAATGACAAAATCGAGACAGAAAATGGCAAAAACGAGATAAAAAATGACAAAATCGAGACAGAAAATGGCAATAATGAGACACAAAATGGCAAAAATGAGACACAAAATGGCAAAAATGAGACATAAAATGACAAAAACAAGACATAAAATGATAAAAACAAGACAAAATCACAAAAATGAGACATAAAATCACAAAAATGAGAGAAAAATGACAAAAATGAGACATAAAAGGACAAAAACGAGACACAAAATGGCAAAAACGAGACACAAAATGGCAAAAACGAGACAGAAAATGGCAATAATGAGACACAAAATGGCAAAAATGAGACACAAAATGGCAAAAATGAGACATAAAATGACAAAAAAGACATAAAATGATAAAAACAAGACAAAATCACAAAAATGAGACAAAATCACAAAAATGAGAGAAAAAAATGACAAAAATGAGACATAAAAGGACAAAAACGAGACACAAAATGGCAAAAACGAGACACAAAATGACAAACACGAGACAGAAAATGGCAAAAACGAGACACAAGGATAAAAACAAGATACAAAATGGCAAAAACGAGATACAAAATGACAAAAATGACACACAAAATGACAAAAACAAGCACAAAATTTCCTGAATTTACCTTAACTAAATGTGTAATTATACTGACATCCATAACATCTGCATTAGCCTGCTTATTAACAGAAAAATATGAATGAAAATGCCCACATTTAGAGAACTTTCAGGTCTTATTTCACACTAGTTTACAGAAGTTCACCGACTCATCAATTGTTAAAAAGTAAACACACATGGCTTTGTAAGTATTAAATAACTGGAAAACATAGATACGGTATTAAAAAGTACACTTCACTAGGCTGCAGTCAAGTTTTACTATTTTTAATCACAAAATCTTTTTTTTAAAAAATTCTTTACTCATCAGTTTTAACATTTTTTAGTGATGGGTAAAATCCACGTGTACAATATTATCGTTGTTCTTTTTTTTTTTTTTTTTTTTTTTAGAAAACTATTTCCCATCAGAAAAATAACTAAATAAAATAAGATAAGCAGAAACATGAACATCTTTAAGAACATTAGGGAGTGACCATCACATTCACACTCAATAGATATTTATCCTTTGTTCTCAAACATCCAAAATAAACAGTTTTTATTACAAAAGGAATTACACACTTAATAAAAATGTCTTGCAGCGCTCCATGAACATCATTCCAGTACTGTCTAATAAGTGGGCAGTCCGAGAGGATATGAAATGGTTTGCGATCACAAAATCTTTTAAATTTAATTTGCTATGGTCTATATATTATAAAATCTACTCCGATTGAATAAAGTCTGAAATCTTACAACTTTTTCACAAATGAAAATAGGAATATTTATACAATTATTGTACTATTTCTGTAAATATACATTAAATAACTTTGAAAGTCTGTAAATTAAGCATTAAATGCTTTTATTAACTTATTTCTAATTATTGTTTAATTAATTATGTGCTTAGTGCAGAATTACATGTATGTTGTATTTTTTATTTCTTTAATTTAGGGATTTCTGATATTATCGGCCTGATATTGGCATAAAAATGTAATATCGGTCAATATCGTTATCGGTTTTTTGTCTATCATGAAAACCGATAAAATAATGCTTGATTTTGCCGCATTTATCGCCAAAATCCTATAGGTAATTTTCTTATTTTGCACAGACTATGTTTACATTTGGAAAGCCTTGTTGCATTAGAGAATACATCCAATGGGGCATCACAATAAAATTAGACATGATGTAATAATTCCACCACAGGAGATATGAGATGTTACCTAGAATTTGTTAAATAGCCCACATATATTGGTATCGGCAGATATCGGAGTTGGAAATTGAGAGTTGGACAATATCGGCAAAAAAGCCAATATCAGACATCCCCCCTTTCACTGTTGCAATGTGTTGGAAGATCTTAACTCTCGTGTTGTCCTGCGGGTCAGAACTGACCCGTTTTAAAGTTTGAAAATGTGAAAAAATAATATATTTTCACAGTGAAACTTCTGATGTCCACATTTTCAACATTTTTGGGAAATCTTAGAACATTTTTTGGTGGAAAAAAAGAAATGTTAAAAATGTTTCTTAAGAACATTCAGATAAAAATCAACCAAAATCCAGCGAATTTCATTGGATTTTGGTTGATTTTTATGTGAATGTTCTTTAAGAAAATATTAGAAGTTTTACTGATATATATGGAATCACTTTAGATATTGTTAGGATTTTTGGGGAAGATTTTTACTCATTTTTTGAAAATATTTACAAGGATTTTCTTGCCAAATTTGGGGAATTTTTTTTGCAGAATCTTTGGATTTTTTTTCAGACAAGGAAACAATATTTTTTGGTGCCCGTAAATGAGGACAACAGGAGGGTTAATTAACGTTATCTTGGATCGTACTAACCTCAGCCACAGCCTGGTCTGCAGACTCCATCTTCTCAAACGTGATAAAAGCACAACTGGAAAGAGGAACAGGAGGGAACAGATCGGTGTTTAATTAACTGTGGGGTGGCGTATTGTTGCAGACAATCAGAACAGCAGGTGGAAGAGACCAACAACGTGCACACGACTTTAACGGCTACGTACTTGCGTGGGTTGTCCATGGAGAGGTCGATGATGTTTCCGTGTTGAGAGAACGCAGTGCGCAGGCTGTCCTCCACGAGGCCAGAGCCGTAAACGTACACTGTGTTCCCCTTTCGAACGCATCGCCGCTCCGGGTACGAGTCGGATCCTGGTGGTTCAAAACAAAACAGATTTCAGCAGCAGTCTTTGATTCCGACATACAAACATTACAGAAACCTCAGAGAACACTGGGCTGTAGCGGCAGAGAAAGACGCTAGCAGTATTAATGAACGCCACACAGAATTGAAAATGCATTATAGCAGGGGTGTCCAACAAGCGCCCCGCGGGCCAAAACCAACCCTCCAGAGGGTCCAATCTGGCCCTCAAAGAGAAGACATTAACTGCAGATTGTAAATTAGTAAAACTATAAATTTAAAATAATTTCTAGACCATGACAAGTTGTTGTGATCATCAAGTAAAATACTAGATTGTTCATTGTTCTTTTGTCATTTTGTGTGTCTTTTTTGTAACATTTTGTCTTGTTTTTGTTGTTTTTTGTCTGTCTTTTGTCATTTGTTTCTTGTTTGTATCATTTTGTGTTTTTTTTGGCTCACTTGTGTTGTTTGTCTATTTTTTGTTATTTTGTTTCTCGTTTTTGTCATTTTTTGTCTCATTTGTCTAATTTTTTGACTAGTTTTTGTCATCTGTCCATTTTTTGTTGCTTTGAAACTTTGTCTCTTTTTTTGTTTTGTTTTTGTTTCGTTTGTGTAATATTTTGTCTTGTTATTGTTTTTTTGTCTTTTTTTGTCCGACTTTTGTGGTTTTGATCATAAAGTAAAATATTATATTGTTCAGTTCCAGATGACTAAATGTTGTGTTCCTTTGTAGACACTCTGTGATCTGGAAGTTGTAATGTGGAAATGATAAACTGAGGCTGAATGTTGGTGAAATTTATTTTTCTTCACAAATTTCAGGTTGTTCATAATGTTTTGTAAAAAGATAATTCCTTAATGTGAATATTTTTGCACTAAAACAAAGGTAATATTTGGAGTTGTGGTGATTTATAGGTGATTATGTTGTGATTTTACTGACCACTGGAGATCAAATTGGGCTGAACGCGGAACCTGAACTAAGATGAGTTTGACTGCCCTGTATTATAGTTTTCATATATCTGTTATTTGCTCCATCTCATGCAGTTTCTATAGTTTTTCGATCCTTATGCTGAATACTGGGGGCTCTGGCTTCAACCACCCAGCTGTAACACACTTTATAGCAGCTCCTAATAGGATTTGGAGCAGAGATCTTCACTCAAAGCCTCCAGGAACTGCACCTAGCAGGACTATTTTTGGATCTTCGAGAATACTACAACAGAAAACCTCTTTAACTGCATCAGAAAAGCTCTCTGAAGAGCCTCCAGCAAATCCAAAAGACTGCAGCAAGAGAACTGACAGAAACCAGCGAGAGAGATCTTATTTCTCCCATATTAGTTTCTCTGAATTCACTCCCTGGAAAACCAAAAAGAATTTAAAATCCTTTTTCCTCACACACTAAAATAAACCTTAATGATCATCTTAAAGAGCCCAAAGCACCAGATTGTCCCAATAGAGAACTCAGTTTTAGTTTCTATGGTTTCTAGAAGTAGATCAGGAGGCAGATCTTTCATTCATCAGCTCCTCTGCTGTGGAATCAGTTCTCAGGAGCTCTACTTTAATGATTAGAGTCAGGACCGACTCAGGTGACTCTGAACCATCGCTTAGTTCTACTGCTAGAAGCATAAACTGCTGGAGGATTTCCCATGATGCACCTGAACTCATTCTCCATGTTATAAACTTTGTCATCCTTCTTCCATAGTGTCAGCTTTTTTTCTCTCTATATATGTTTTTCTGCAGGTATTTGTGGCTCCTGATCTTCTCACAGCTAATCCTCTCTCTTTCCTCCTCACTGTCACTAAATAATGATCAAGGGGTGCTTAATTGTGGGGTTTCTCTCTTTAATATTCTAAGTTGGAATGCAATTATCTTGATGTTCCTCATGTAAACTGTCAGGATTTTAATTGGAAACATCTTTCCAATAATTTTGCAACTTCAGACAGAGAATGATCGGTGTGGTAATCAGTTTATCTGAGGCAGTTCAGCAACACTTATCCGTAAGTCTCCTACTGTTAACTTCCATTTACAGTCCCTCCAAATGTTTCTCTCTAATAATATACTTGTGTTTGTGTCAGCTTCCATCTCTCTCGTTTATTTGCATCGTGTTGTCTGGGCTCCTTAAGACGCTGTTCGATTCGGATTTGATCTTTAACATATTCTGAATTCCTTGTGAGTACAAATTGATTTCTTATCTGTTAGAGTTGATCATTGTGGAAAAACAGATGCAAATAACTACAGTCATGGAGAAATATGAGTAGACCAGCCTTGTTTTCCTCAATTTCTTGTTAATTTCAATGCCTGGTACCACGAAAGGTACATTACCTGAAGAATACAATGAACACGACAAAAATGCAGCTGATTCCATATTACTTTATGTCCTATTTGACATGCTGAAGCTTCATTGTATTCCCAGGGTATGCCTTGGCCTGCTCAATCACCAGATCTAAATCCAACTGAAAAATTGTGGAAAATCATCAAATGCTAAATGGAGAACCACAAACCCAAAAACAAAGCAAATAAGTTAGAATTAGTGCAACAGGAATGGGCTGCTGTGACACCAGAACAATGTCAGAAGCTGGTGGAGAACATCCAAGACGCATGGATGCAGTCATCAGAAACAATGGTTATGAATCAGTACTAACTCCTGTGTGGATCATGGGACTAAAACAGACAGAAAAGAAACAACGGAATCCTAAAAGCTGTTTTTGGCAGAACAATGCTATAGCTATTGATGGAAGAACTGAAGAGATTTTGGTTATTATCAAGAAAACCATGGAAAATGTCTGATATCGGTTCTGAAATTAAACTCTGATGAGCTATTTTTGTTGTTATCATTACATTTGTCCAAACAAATGTACCTTTAGCTGTACTAGGCATTAAAATGGACAAGAAATTGAAGACAACAAGGGTGGTCTAAGGATTTCTTCTGTGTGTGACAGTAAAAAATTGTGCTCCCTGCAGGGTACAAATCATAATTGCTGTTTTATACTAAGCCTGCAGGGATGTGTGTGATCCTTCATCTGTGATATTAAGGGTCTTAACTGTACAACTCTGAGGTCTGAACTGAAATGTGGGCGTCCCAGATTTTTATTTGATTTAGATCTTGGGACATCTATGGCTACCACCTACAATAAGTAACCTTAAAATCATACAGATACGATCAATTAGAGGAAGAAAGAGAGCACTGACCGTTACTTCAGAACTTCATTAATACATCTAATAATATTATAGCTCTCTGAGGAAGGACTAAGAATTTCTACGTATTTAAACCCAACCTTAAGCTTTACATTTACACCAATACAAACTATAGTAATCTATCACACACAGTAATCAACAGAGAATGGTTCAGTCAATCAAGTGCCATGCCATTCAGCGTAGGCGATCATTTCTCTGCATCTAATCCCATCTTTTTCTTTCTGCACTGTGACTGTTGCCCTTTCATGTGTAGCCATGATGTCAGTCTATCTATCATTTTCATTCTCTGTCTGCCTCGTCCTCTCTTCGCATTAATTTTTCCAGTTGTGACGATATTTTCCAGGGTCTCTTTCATTATGATGTGTCCAAAAAAATGTTGCTTGCCGTTTCCTAATTTTGTTCAGTAGCGTATAATTTGTGTTTAGTATTTTTAAAACATCTTAATTGGTTATTCTGGCCGCATAAGAAATACAGAAAACTGCTACTCACGTCTGAATGGTCCGTCTCTGTCTCTGTCTCTGTCTCGGTCCCTGTCCCGATCCCTGTCCCGATCCCTGTCTCTGCTCCGGTCTCTGTCTCTCTCTCGCTCTCGGTCCCTGTCTCTCTCCCTGCCTCTGTCTCTATCCCTGTCCCGCTCTCTATCTCTGTCTCTATCTCTGTCCCTTTCTCTGTCCCGTTCTCTGTCCAGGTCTCGATCGCGGTCTCGCTCTCTGTCTCTTTCCATGTCGCGGCTGGAGGACATGCCGCCTCCATCATCCTCGTCCCGGTATCGGTCACTTGAACTGACAAAGCTGCAGGAACATAGAAGGAAAAGACTGTCAGATAAACGCTGTCAGCATATTAAACGTGTTGCTTTGCTTGTTCTTTGTGGTTTCAGACGTTACCTCTCATAAAGAGACTTCCTGTGGGCTCTCTTTCCAGACTAGACCAAACACAAAACACTGATTAGTAAATGCTAGTTTGACTGATCTGTCGTTGCAAAACAAACTATGAATGTTACAGCAGAGATGCCAGATGAAACAGAGTGGTCACAGTTTATCATGTTTATTCTCTGATATACCTCGGGTTGGTCCTCATCTGTAGAGACGCTCCTTTGGAATGGTAAGAAAGCAGGAATTGGGCCTTTTTCAGGGTCCTGTCGGAAAGGAGGAACAAAAACAAAGCACATGAACAAACATAAAAAGCAGAATATTTAAAGTGTTCTATTTTCAAATGCTCTTATTTTTATTTTAAAGCTTTCTCTGTGTCCGTCAAGCATATACCAGATTCCACAAATATCCTAAAATATTGAAAATCAATTGTACTCATCATTCTGCTACCTGGTTATGTCCCAGCCTGTGAAAACCACACATAAGCTTGAGAGTTATTGGTCATGTAGTTTGTCTTATGACATCCCACCTTGAGTTTGATTTCCAGCATTCGAGACCGTTTAAAGCCCGAGTTCTTGTTCTCAGATTTAATAGCGCTGATGGCCCCTGACTTGATGAGCATTTTCGCTTGCTCCGTTGCTGTCGCCGTGTCAACAACTGGCTGGTCCGACAGTGCTGTGACACAGAGAGGTGCAAAGTGAACAAAAGCATGCCCAATTTTTAAATTAGTCAAGGCAGTTTGATAAATTATTCACAGCTATACTGATCAAAAATATAAACGCAGCAATTTATTTTACAGAATAAATTCTATCTATTGCATTAGTGAGGAAAAATGCTATTTATTACTCCAAAGCACTGGATCTCTACACCAGGAAGGACATAATGAAACAGTACTCACTATACTGGAAATGATAATGGGCAGATACAGAGCACGTCAGTAATGAGGCACACATAAGTGATGAATAGAGGAGTGATATTTGTGTCCACTCTTCCTCAAAGGCTTTGGACATTTTATGAGACAGAATCATGTTGTGGAATACGCTCATCCAGAGCATCATTCTTAAATATACATCCATCCATTATCTATACACCGCCTAATCCTCATTAGGGTTGCAGGGGGCTGCAGGGTGAAGGCAGGGGACACATAAAGACAAACAGCACATTCACACCTACGGAATAATTTAGAATCACCAATTAACCTCAGCATGTTTTGGGACTGTGGGAGGAAGCTGGAGAACCTGGAGAAAACCCACACATGTACAGGAGAACATGTAAACTCTGCAAACTCCATTCACTGGGATGCAAACTGGGGATCTTCTAACTGCAAGGCAACAGTGCTAACCACTGAGCCACTGTGCTGCCCTGCTTAAATATACAGATATGTTTCAAACAAATTTAATTTTACATACTCCGTTTGAGGCCACTCTGGTTTGTCTGGTTGGTTGAACTCTGTTTCTTCAAGGCAAGCAGTGCCTTTTTCTGAAATGACAGTGACACGAAATTTAAACACACAAAGTGTTTTGAGATTAATTTCGTTACACACGCCATAACTAGGGAGAAAATGCAACACCTGGATCTAAAACAAATGCAAATATCATGTACTGTTGCTATCTATCTATCCATCTAGTGAATCTGACAGCAGCCTTCGGGTTACTCACCTTTTTCTTAAGTTTAGCATATTTCTTTTGCAGTGCCTCCTCTTCCTCCGTCAGTGAACTTGGAAAAACCACCATGACTGCAACCGCTACAATACAGAGAATAACAGCTTTAAGCAAACAAAGGTTTAGTAACAGCAGACAGGTTGTTTTTAACAAACTTTATTATCTACTTTCAGTCGTCTCACCGCCGCCCGCTAGCCCATAAGCTAATTAGCCCGCTAGCCAGAAACCAAAACACTACTACATTTAATGAGAATACACATGTAATTTCCTCCTACCAGACAGAACCAGGACTGCTATAATATGAACATTCCATGTGGCTCCTTAAAGATACATTAAACAACAGTTATTTATTGTCAGTTTAATTTAATTCACTCACCAATTCAAACGGTGGTGACTCCGATAGCAACAACAACGACGCGTAAATATGACGTGACCTGCCGGCCAACTTTTTAGCAACGAAAATATAAAAACACAAAAAATCCTTTTTTTCAGTCTTATTACAGATGCTTACAAATTAATATGGATTTATGAAAATTACCAGCCCGTTTAAAATGTATTAATTTTGTTCCTTTGTCGGCGCTAGCTAGCTCATTTGTTAGCAACTTCCGATTTCCGATTTTAGCAACTTCCGAGTCGACAGCAGCAACGACTTGGTGGCAACTTTTAGCTTTCACTCCTGAACGGGGCCATGGACAGAATTAGTAAGCTGTGGTTTATTTAATGTCACGTTGACTCCTTAAATATTTACATGCAATTGAAAAGCGTTTCTTTTAGCTAACGCGTGTTGCTGGTGTAGTTTATGATGATGTGGCTAACAGAGTAGCCAGCTTTCTGTCAACCAGGGCTTCATTCAGAACTGTCAGGGCTCACAGATTTCATATTTAGACAGTTAGCCAGTAATTCTAATCATGTATGTTCGGTCTTTGTTGAACACATACATCCAGATGGTTAAGTTGGTTTGAAGGACACTTCTGTCTGGCTGCAGCCTGCATGGATTTGGACCATCTTTAGTGTGTTTTAGTCCATTCAGACTGTGTTGTTGTTTCTGCAGATGTGCCCCCTGCGGGCCCCATGGACCTGCCGCTGTCCCTGCTGGAGATGGGATGCTCAGGCAGGTTTGAGCTCATCACACACCCCATACCTGGCCAGGCTTTACCTCCACAGAGCACAGTGAGTCCAAGAAAACAAGCTGCATATATTGTATTTCTCATTACTAATGCCATATATGTCATATTGTGTTGGTCTGTAATTAAACTCCAGAAAAGAGTTATTAGAATAATAAATACAGCTTCCTATTGTGAAACTACTAATAAACTATTTATAGAGTCTTGTAACTTAATTTTTTTTCGCTATTGTATTCCTAAAAACATTAGAAATACTATTTCGAGTAAAGACTAAAAGTCTTCCCACCTGTATTCAACATTTTTTTAAAGTAAGAAAAAACAATATATAATTTAAGAGGGCTGGGTGTCTTTGAAAGAGGTAATGTGAGACCTGATGTTAAATACAGATGTGTTTCATATTTGGGAGTTATATTACGGGATGGACTTAGTGATGATTTGAAACTGTAGATCTCTGTTGAGTTTCAAAAAAGCATTGAAAGGTAAAATGACTGAGATGTGAAATGATTGCGAAGAATAATTTAGAGTAAATGTTGTTTTGTTTTTTCTGTTTGTCTGATATTTCTTGTTTTACTGTTATTCTGGGTTATTTTATGGATTGTACAGGACAGGCAAAATAAGCCTCGGCTTCAGCCTATTCCTTTTTTGGCTACAGAGCTTGTTTAATTTTTTTCTTTTTTTTCCTTTTTTGTGAGGAAAAAAATGAATGTTTACCATAAGAATGTATAGTAATTCTTTGTTGGCTGAATGCACAAAATGAAATTATTGTTCTGTAATATTGTAACCAAAATAAACCATTCATTCATTCAGTAAAACCATTCCGTCTCATGAAGGGTTGCGGTGTCAATTGTTTATGAAAGATTTGGCTTTCAAAAGTTTATTAACTTTCTCTCCTCCAAGCAATTTCTGAGCCTTTTTCTGCACTGTTTTCCCTGCAAAATAAAGTCCTGCAGCTCTATGAAAACAGCCCAACATTGACTAGAAGTAGAGTTAACTCAGTGATGTCTCATGTGTAGTACAACACGGGTATATTGTTATAAATCATAAAAACTGCATACAATTCTATGAAGATTGATTTACAAAAAATGGGGAAAAAATAGCTGGAATCAACATGTACAGCATTTTTTCTCACTTGTTTTTAAAATACTGGGGAAAAATGGTGACTCTACTTAATATTAATATTTGACTATTTACATTCCACACTTGTTTTTTCTCTGTTGGTGCCATTTAGACCTTTGATTAAAAGACAACATATCTGCTTAACGTGTATATTTTGTCCATATGCATTGGCAAAATCTGTTCTCCTAACTATATTTTAGTCATACTGAATTTGACTTGTGTTTTGGATTTAGCAGATAGTAGATACTAATTATGTAGTTGGGGGTATCACCTCATGTTGTGTTTCTGTGGTTTGTGTCTCTTTTACTGAATCTCTGATGTCTTCCTGCTCAGCTCCCTCATGGCCTTCCTCCCACCAGCCTGAACCCGGAGACAGAAGTAGAGAAACGGTTTTTACGGGACCCTGCATGGCTTCCAATACACGACACCGACGTTGCCTTCCAGAAGTTTCTCAAGTACGTTTGTTGATTTTCTCATTGTTGCTACTAAAACAAAAGCTGTACACAGAGTTCCATGACCCACAAGGCTGCAACGATTAACCGATTAGTTTACAGTTTTTAGATACATCGTCAGCTATTTTGGTAATCAGTTAATCTGTTTTAGTCTCTAAATTCTCCAATCCTGACTCCTTAAAGGTGAATATTTTCTGGTTTCTTTCCTCCTCTGTGATGGTAAACAAAACAAGACATTGAAGATTGTCACCTTGTTCTGTGGGAAACGCTGTTCAGCATTTTTTTTAACCATTTTCTGATATTTTATACACCAAAAAAATTCCTCAAGAAAATAATCAACAGATTAATCAACATTTGAAATACTTCATAGTTACAGCTCTGTTGACCTATTCATTGATTTGACTGAATAATTAAGGAACCGTAATCTGTCATTTCATGCCTGTTTGGGAACTCTAGAGTGACTTTAGAGCATTTAGATCAATACTTATCAATAAGAGACAATGACAAGATGTTTTAGTTATTAAGTTTTGAACTGTTAATGACTTTTATTTGCAGAATATGTAATGTTTTGTGTTGCCTCCTTCACCAGGGTGACTCAGAGAAATGTTAACGTCGACTCTCTGCTCAACTGCACCGCGTCGCCGCTTCATTCTGGACTTTCTGTCGTCAGAGATCCGACCACAGGGATGCTGCTGGACTTCACAGAGGTCATGTTTTGGCCTTTTCAGACATCACCACACTGCAGCTGCTGATTCTGTTGCCTATATTTGGCTGATTTATTCTCATTTTTTAAAAAAGTAAAACATTTTTGAGGGCAACTTTACTGATGCCCTGTTCTATAAGTTCTCTAAGTGATAGTCTCAGGTCTGTTCCTTACTTCCGTCACTTGTAGGTGTTGATGGAGAACACCGGCCTGTCAGCAAAGAACTCGCTGTCGTTACAGCGGCAGCCTGGACCTCCTTCAGAGAGCCTCAGAGGAAGCAACACCAACTACCCCTTCCTCCCCGGTGAGATTTGTTCATTCAAAAATAAAACTCTTTACTAATTTAAGCATTCTTTCTTTAGTTCCGATGTTTGCTGGTGAAGTGTTTTCATTTTCTTGACATATATTTGTTTTGATTTTTACAGGAGGAATGGAGGAACTCACTCTGGACCAAATCAAGAAGAAATCTGAGCTGGAGGAGGAAATAGACTTTGAGAATGGTAATTTTTAACATTTTCATCAGCATCTTTGTAGAACAATGTCAGAGAGTGTCTTGTTTCTTTTCAGCACTTTATGGTTGAAATTGTCTTTTTCTTTACTCATAGATTTACTGAAAATCCCACCTGGACTCAAAGCTGGGATGGACTTCACTAACAAAGGTTAGATATCATTCTGTTTTATGTTTAATAAAAATTCCTACGCAGTTTAAAATAATAATAATAATAATAATAATAATAATAATAATAAGTAATAATTTAATGGTTTTCATTTTTAAAATTCATGTCTTGAAGATGCCAAAGTAGCCAAGGCGGAAGTCAATCTCATGTCCCTTCTGGAAACGCTGGACATCACCGATTTGCAACCTGAGGAAGAGGAGAAGGAGGAAGGCAAAGGAAAGGAAGAAGCATCTAAACTACCCAGAACAAACAGTCTGGAGGACCTGGGCATCAAGGTATTTCACTTTTTTGTTTATCTTATATAACTTATATCTGTTAAAGTACATTTCTTCAGCTTACAGCTGACACTAACTACTCCATATTTCACTCGCGAATCTGCACCAAATCTGCATCATTTTCCATTTACAACAAGAAAATGGATTTGTAGTAGGATCACAATCATGTGGTCATCAGCAGGCAGCTGACGGAGCGTTCACTTGTTGTCATGGTTACAGTGACAGCGTGCTGCTATCTGGCAATGATACAGAAATCTTTAACAAATCTGTGGATCCAGACTATAAGCTGCATCACTGCCAAAATCTAATCAGGCTTCTCAGTGACTCCAACTCCATAAACGTGGCCAAGATCATTGAAGTTGGTGTAAATAAGTAAATTAAACAATCTTTCCTAATCTATTTTCAGTGCTCAATTTTTATTTATTTATTTTTTGTTGTCCAGTCAGTGCCTGAGTGTATCACTCTTTGTTTGAAAGTTTCTGTTTTATCAGTGGATGGATGGATGGATGGATGGATGGATGGATGGATGGACTATAGATAGATAGATAGATAGATAGATAGATAGATAGATAGATAGATGGACTATACTGCACTGAGTGTCTCCTCCTCTTTCTTCAGGATGCTGTATCATCCTCGACTCCTGCAGAAAAAGGAAAAGAAGAGAAATCAAAGCCAGGAGAGAAACCAGAGGAGAACCAGAAGTGGGCCATTCCTGTGGACGTAACGTCGCCCTGTGAAGATTTCTATAAACGCATCCCCAACCTGGCATTCAAGGTGGGGACTCTAGTTATCATCCACTTAGCTAAAAACATGTCTGTTTGTGCCTCTGTTTGTCTCTGAACGCCACACTTCCCTCCCACCTCCTCATTTATTTACTGTCTCTGTGATGAATCACTACATGGAAGCACTTTGGCCGAGCATCCGGCGCTAACCAATGTGTTTCTCTGCCCTGCTCTGCTTCAGTGGCCGTTTGAGCTGGACGTCTTCCAGAAACAGGCTGTGCTGAGGCTGGAGGCTCACGACTCTGTGTTTGTAGCCGCGCACACATCAGCAGGCAAAACAGTGGTCGCCGAGTACGCCATCGCTCTCTCACAGAAACACATGACAAGGTGTGTGTTTGTCAGTGCAAATTAATTTCCTCTGGCCTCCCTGTGTGGATAAATGTACAGCTGTGCAGCCAGTTGTTCCAAGAACTGCTGAAGACAGCTGTTAGCTCAGATATGAACCTAGAAGATGGTACAAAAAACTCAAGAAATTAGGTGTAAATGCATCAGATATCATGATGTCACTGCCATGGACTCTACTTTTATTGTTGCATTGAGATTTTTTTGAAGACAGTACAGTATCATAGGATGGATGGATGGATAGATAGGAAGATGATAGATGGATAGATAGACTATAGATGGGTAGACAGATAGATAGACTATAGATATATATATTAATCCCGAGGGAAATTCAAGACAAAAATTCAGACATTGAAATAAAACAGTAAATGTAATCTACTATTAATGAGCAACAAGGACACAATGAAAGATGCTTTGTGACAAAATCAAATTGTGGCTGTTAACAGTTTTAGTTGAACTGCTGTGGACCTTTTACTTATAGGGGTTTCCATGGCAACCTAAAGTTTACCTGAAACCAATAGGAGATGAATGAATTTGAGCTCAGTCTTTGTTTCTTTAGTGCAGTTCGACATCTTTACATTTTAACTTTTGACACAACCACTGGGTGGTACTAAAGTCAAAGACTGTAAAATTCTACAGAAGAAGCTAAATGGATTGAATATAGAAAGACTTTAAAGAAAGCAATAAAAGACAAGAGAGTTATTTCTTTAGTTTTGTTATTTTTGTGATCAGTTATGTGGCTGTGATGATGATGATAATAATTGTTATTGCTGTCATTCCTGATGTCAAAGATACTGCGTTTCTTAATAGAATATATGGGACCCAGGTACTTTATCTTTTTCGAAAGAAACATTTTCTTCTGAAGCATTCTTACTTGACTTATTTTTTAGGAAAATTAAGTCATAACCCAGGAAAAACTCACTGACAGACATTTAACAGTTTAAGTTTACATAAAGATTAAGAGTAAATTGACAGGTCGTAAGAACACAAAATATATAATGAAACAGGTTTTAAAGGGGGCTTTTGAGATAAAGGGCTTAGAGATTAAAGTAATATTTCATCTTATAGATAATATATAGTTAGACATATGATGTGCAGATTAGTTACTGACTTTCTTTACATGTTGTTATTGTTGTACATTGTATTGTTGCACATTTTTCCCATTTTGATTCTCTCCCTGGTGTTTTCTAGGACCATCTACACGTCTCCTATCAAGGCTTTGTCCAATCAGAAGTTCAGAGACTTTAAAAACACTTTCGGGGACGTTGGACTCCTGACGGGAGACGTGCAGCTCAGCCCTGAATCTTCTTGTCTCATCATGACCACAGAGATCCTCAGGTACTCAAAACACTCCTTGGTTGTTAAATATTAGTGATATTTTTATTAAATGCAGTCTCTAGATCCCTGTCTTTTGCTGTCGTCTGTCAGGTCGATGCTTTACAACGGCTCAGAGGTCATCAGAGACTTGGAGTGGGTGATCTTCGACGAGGTTCACTACATCAACGACGCCGAGGTCGGAGAAAGTCCGCCACAGATTTTCCTCCAGTTGTCTGAAAAAATCAAGGCTAATTGTTTTTTTCCTCTCCCATTTGTTTTCCTCAGAGAGGGGTTGTGTGGGAGGAGGTTCTGATTATGCTTCCCGATCACGTCAGTATCATTCTCCTCAGCGCCACGGTGCCAAACGCTCTGGAGTTTAGCGAGTGGATCGGGTAGGTGCAGCACTCCGCTATCAGGCTGCCGTCTATTTTTAGTCCTCAGACTCACACAGATCTGCTCCTAACATCGGTTGTATTTTTGTCGTCTTTAAACCTCTCTCTCGTTTTTCAACCCCAGTCGCATTAAGAAGAGGCACATTTACGTGATCAGCACCCTGAAGAGGCCGGTGCCTTTGGAGCATTATCTGTACACCGGAAACAGCACCAAGACCCAGAAAGAGATGTTCCTGCTGGTGGACGCTGCAGGAAACTTCCTCACTAAAGGGTACGACGTTTCAATAAGTAAAACCCCTTCAGACATGGATCATGGTCACTTCTCTGAAAAAGTTGCATTGGTCGGTGATCTTACTAGACAACTGAACCTTAACAGATAGGCACACAGAAGAAGTAATCAAACACGCTGTAGGAGACAAGTCAGAGCAGTCATTTAAAATAAATAGTCAAAATGACAATAAATTAAATGAATAATTAACTAGATTAGCGTGCAACTCAAACAAGGGAACTAGGCAGTTTGAAAATTAAAGACCAAAATTGAGGGTTAAAATTACAAGTTAAAAAAAAGAATTAAAGGATTAGAGAGACGACATCACACACACACACTTTACATCACTCAGGACTGATTTACTTCAGTTTTCTGAATGACAAATTTGCGTGCGTACTTCAATTTTCTGTGTTTTTTATGTCTAAACGAAGTCGTGAAAAGTGAGCTCTGACTGACACCGACAATGTTCCACATCACACGTCTGAAAGCATTTTTTCATTTGGCATTTTGAGCTGTTTCTCATAAACAAAGATGTGTTTCAGGTATTACGCAGCCGTCGATGCCAAGAAGGAGCGCACCAGCAAACACGCCCAATCATTTGGCACCAAAAACACGTCTCAGAACACCTCGGCTAGTCAGGTAACGATTCCCTTCTGTCGCGTCTCTGCCGTTTGATTTCTCTAATCCCATCCTGGTGTTTGTTGTTCTGATCCATCTCTGCGTTTCTCCCCTCCAGGACCGAGCGGTGTGGCTCACCCTCCTTCACTTCCTGTCCCAGCGGCAGCAGACGCCAGTCGTCGCCTTCACCTTCTCTCGGACGCGCTGTGACGAAAACGCCCGCTCGCTGGACTCCATGGACCTGACGAGCTCCATAGAGAAGGCCGAGATCCACTCCTTCTTCCAGAAGAGCCTGAGTCGGCTGCGAGGAGGAGACCGGCAGCTGCCTCAGGTAAAGACAGTCAGCAGGGACCTCAGTTATTACAGGCTGCTTTCTGAAGTGATGGGGCGCTCTGCTTGAATTGTAGTTTCTTCTTTTATGTGAATATTATTCATCGCCTGGCATCAGCAGCTCCCCGAGGTGCAGTATTCATCACAACAGAAGGATAGGAAGAAGATTCTCTGTTTAGGGGGTTTATTTGAGGCAGCTGACAGAAATTAAACTGTGAGCAGCAGATATTTTAACTGATATGACAAGAATAAATATCATTGCTTCATTTCTTTGCTCTTTTTTCTCCAAATATAAATATTTCTTGCTTTTTTTTTGTCTTATGCAAGATTAACACAAATATCTTCAAAACCGAGATCCCGAACCATTCAAATTTTGATTGCCATTACTGTTTTTTACATTTTTACGCCCAAATGATTAATCTGTTATCTGATCAAATATCTGGCAGAGTAATTCATGATCATCATGATTGACAGTTTCAGTCTCATCCGGTGTTTACTAACCTGGACAGGGACAAAAGAATCAAGAGGTTTACCTTGTTAACATTTCCATGCGGTGTTTTCTGTGTGCTGGAGGAAACATCATGGCTAAACATTTCCACCTTAAAACTGCAGTGCATAAAAGACAAACACAGATTCAAGCTTCATGTGTTACAAAACTAAATAACCAATCCTGTCAACTTGCTGTGTTTTTATTCCTTTTCAGAAATGGTTGTTGGTTTTTATAATAATGGCTAAATTACTTCACTATTACAACTTTGTGTAGCGTAGCATCATTTTACGGTGTTTGTCGTAGGTGAGCTGGTGTGCTTGAGATGCAGTGAGGTGTGATGGGGGAGTGTATAGAGAGACTTTATAGATCTTTACAGAGTTGCATCTGAGCTATTTTAGGCAGAAAGTGATTATTATTATGGAAACCAGTTCTAATTAAGTACTTCTGACACACAGAAATTAGTTTTTAAGAGTTTCATCAAATAACAGAGGTGGACTTTAATGCATGCTAGTCATAAAATTACTCAACCAGGTGCTTCGTGTCTCTGTCTAAAAGCAGAAATGCAACATATCCAGACAGATTGATTAATATCGTCATTTGATCTGTGTACTTTTCTGCCATGGTTCCCACTTTCTGATGTTGACTTTTATTCCACATGTACTGCTAATAACGTTTGTTTGATGTAAACACAATTTTCACTTCCGTTAAAGTACTCAGGGTTAGTTCAGGCTTAGAATAAATTATTCCACATAATTGCAGGATGTGTTTATTTAAAAAGATGGTTTCGTATTTAGCAACAAGAAGGATCCCAAAACTGAAACACTAAAATAATAAACTACATAAAAATTCTTTAGCATCACAGTTGACAATCCCAGGCAGGTTTCAGCTCCACCCATCCATTATAAAGACACTAAATAGCACAGAATAGTAAAACATAAGTATAAATCATTTTTTTGTCATTTAAACTTTAATGTCGGTTTACTTTATTTGACTGGTACAGTGCGGTTTGACATAATTACAATGCAGCCGTGAAGCTAATGTGCTGCACAGAGAATTTACAGCTATTGCTAAATTTTAATTCTACATTCCGAGTCGGGTTTTTACAGACACAGTACAATTAAAATATACAACTTTCATTATCATAAAAGCACACCAGACTACAGACATAGAAGTACAATTAAAAACAAAATACGTTAAGAGTGATGAATAAGGGGGAAACATGGCTATGCCATTAGTGAAGCTTCATATGTTCTTACACGTTGACTGCATGCGTGTCATATTTAGATTTTCACTTGCAATGGTATTGCAAGTAAAAACGGGCGTCCCTCAAGGTTCTGTGCTGGGGCCATTATTAATCACCATTTACATAAATAATCTCGGACAGAATATTCCAAACTCAACTTTTCATTTCTATGCTAATGACACTGTCATATACTGAGCAGCATCCGCTCCTGCTGAGGCCTTCCAGTGTTTACATCTTGCGTCTGATAGAGTCCAGGAACAACTTTGTCCTCTGCAACTCGTTCTAAATGCAGACAAAACAAAATGTATGTTCTTTACTACTTCAAAAACTGCCAGATCAGCACTGTTTGGAAAAATTTTAACAAGAAATGGTCAACAAATAGAGTTGGTATCTGCTTTTAAACATCCAGGATTTTTAATAGACGACCATTTGTCTTTTAAGGAGCACATTCAGTGTATGGTTAAAAAAAAAGCTGAAACTCTTATTAGGATTTTATTACAGAAATAAGTCTTGCTTTTCTTTTTGCATGGAACAGAAATTGGTAGAAACAACCTTTTTGCCTGTTATTGACTATAGAGATGTGTTGTATATGAAGGGTGTGCACCATGGGGGCTGAGATTCATTATCAGATGTGCTCACCATTGTGTACTCTTTTCTAAAGTTAACTGGACATATTTAAGTATCCGACAGCTCAGTCATTGGTGTTTATTTACAGAACCGTTCTGGATATTGTGCCTTCCTGTTTGTCTTGTCTTTTAACAAGGAAACCTGTAAGTCACAATCTCCGATCTGTGGATACTCTGAAATTTGTCGCCTCCAAAGTACGATCTGAACTGGGCTAGAAAGTCTTTAGGTTTTCTGCACCTAATGCCACCTAAATCCCACCTAAACCCACTGAATGAGTTGAAAGTTCTGGTGAAATCATTACAGTCTACCTGGTCTGTGTGCTTTAATGGTGTGTTACATGTGAGCATGTTTTAGTGTTGTTCATTTTATCTGTTGTTCACTGTTTTTTAACGTGACGATGCTGCTGCCCTCTTGGTCAGGTCTCCCTTGTAAAAGAGATCTCTGATCTCAGTGGGACTAACACGATTAAATAAATGGTAAATAAATTAATGCTGAATTAAAAAATATATATTTCTGTGCAAAAAGAGCAGGATACAGTAATGCAGCTGCAGACTTCCTTCATTTAGATCTTGCTCATGAGGGACCTGTTGAAAAGAGGAGTCGCCATCCATCACAGCGGGATTCTGCCCATCCTGAAGGAGGTCATTGAGATGCTTTTTTCTCGAGGTCTCGTCAAGGTGAGTCAAACGGGAAGATTTAAAAAATAAATAAATAAAAAAAGATGTCACTCTTAGATGTGCTGCAGTATTAGTCACAAGAACAATAAGTGCTTTGTGTTCTTGTATTTTCCATCTGTCAGGTGCTGTTTGCCACCGAGACGTTTGCGATGGGAGTGAACATGCCCGCCAGGACCGTGGTGTTCGACAGCATCAGGAAACACGACGGGACCGGCTTCAGAAACCTGCTGCCAGGTCTGACGCTCGCTGTCTGCGTTTCCTCGCTTTCATCTGAAGCAACATTTGTTATTCTCTTTCATCTCCCAGGATGAATTGGAGTTGAGGAAAAACAAGTGTTTCTGGTGTCTCTTTCATGTGCTGAACTGAACTCTGCTTTCAGGTGAATACATTCAGATGGCGGGCCGAGCGGGCAGGAGAGGTCTGGACGCCACTGGGACGGTCATGATCCTGTGCAAAGCCGGCGTTCACGAGATGGCAGATCTGCACGTCATGATGCTGGTGAGGCCTGGAAACCACAGCGGTGCTTCACCTGGGTTCACATTTCATTCTGCTTTTATTAATCTGCTGGAAACCACCTCTACACTGGAAAAAAAAATGCCCCTCTCAAAACAAGAAAAAAAAACTTATTTCAAGCAATTTTTACGTTGAAATAAGTGAAAAAATCTGCCAATAGAACAAGTAAAAAATAGCTTGGTAAGATTTCTTGAAATAAGGTATGATATTTAGAATAGTGAGATCTTAAAATTAGCTGGGAAAACTTATTTTAAGATATATTTTACCAGGATTGTCTAGCTTAGGTGTCTTAAAATATGCCAGACATGCAAAAAACAATTAACAGTCTTTCACTCAGAAATAGATTTTCCCTTTCATGTAACCTCCTAATTTGAGATGTATTAACCCTCCTGTTGTCTTCATTTACAGGCACCAAAAAATATTGTTTCCTTGTCTGAAAAAAATCCAAAAATTCAGCAAAAAATTCCCCAAATTTCTGAAAATTTGCAAAAACTTCAGGAAGAAAATTCCAATAATTCCTTAAAAGTTTCCCTTAAAAGTTTTATTTTAAATAAATCCCCCACATTTGCCAAGAAAATTCTTGTAAATATTTTCAAAACATTAGTAAAAATCTTCCAAAAAATCCTAAAAATATCTAGTGATTACATATATATCAGTAACACTTGTAATATTTTCTTTAAGAACATTTACATAAAAATCAACCAAAATCCAGCAAAATTCACTGGATTTTGGTTGATTTTTTTCTGAATGTTCTTAAGAAATATTTTTAACATTTCTTTTTTTCCACCAAAAGTTCAAAGATTTCCCAAAAATGTTGAAAATGTGGACATCAGAAGTTTCACTGTGAATACATCTGTGGATGTTCTCAGTCATCCAGGTCATGATAAGTCTCAAGCAAGCATAAGTTATGGCAACTGGACTAACCTCGTGTGAGTCGAAAACGTTTCACCTCTCATCCAAGAGGCTTCTTCAGTTCTGAAAGCCTGGTGGGGAGTACCAGATATTTATCCACCAGGAGGGTGGTGGCAAAAACAAGTGGACAAAGACCCGAAACCAATAGACTCGTTAGGAGTCGTTAGCCTTTGATGGGCGGTCCCCTGGCTTCTTTTACCCCTCTCCATTCAAAGCCATTCATGTCAAACTAGAACGGCCATCTTTGAACAGAGGAGGGGGCCTCAGACACCACTTGTCTCCCACTTACAACGCCGTTCTTAGAGCCCTCCCAAGGAGGTGCAGCCATCTGTCCCACCTGCAGTCAGGTGACCCCCAACCACCCTCCTAGAGGGCTGGGAGGGGTAACGACCGCCCATCAAAGGCTAACGACTCCTAACGAGTCTATTGGTTTCGGGTCTTTGTCCACTTGTTTTTGCCACCACCCTCCTGGTGGATAAATATCTGGTACTCCCCACCAGGCTTTCAGAACTGAAGAAGCCTCTTGGATGAGAGGTGAAACGTTTTCGACTCACACGAGGTTAGTCCAGTTGCCATAACTTATGCTTGCTTGAGACGTTTCACTGTGAATTTTTTTTTTTCCACATTTTCAGACTTTCAAACGGGTGATTTTGATCTGCAGGACGACACGAGGGTTAAACTTATTTTGAGTTTTCTTGTAAAATTCAACTCAAAACAAGATCATTTCAAGATTGTTTGACTTAACAAGATATTTAAGATGCATTGTCTTAAAACAAGTCCCTCCATCGGCTGAAATGTCTCTTGTTAAGTGAATTTATCTTAAATCAAGTGGGATGAAACATTTGACTAAAAATAAGACAAATAGACTTGGTAAGATTTTGTGTTTTTGCGTGCAGATGTCTGGAGCGGAGATCAGCCTCTTGTTTGTTTTGTCTCGGATTCAAAGAAGGTGTTGTACGGCGAGTTACTCATTTAACATTTAATTACACAGCTGAGTGGGCTATTTTAACTCAGCCTTTCTCCGTGCCAGTTTTGATAGAAGCGTTTTGATTTCAGTAAGCTCTGCAACACAAATCATTTTCCTTTTATTTGCTTTTTTTCTCTGAGAGGAGCTTTATCTTCTCGAATAAATGCAGTAAAAGCCAGAGCCTCCTCGTCTTCAGATGGTGTAGAATTTTTTTTTTTTTTTTCTGTAGTCTTTTCTTAAATGTTGCTGGACTTCTGAGGCTGATAATATTGATTTTTGAGAGTCAGAGATTTACTTTATACTCAACTAAAAATAGTCAGTCTGTTGTAAATGCACCTTCACTTCATAAATCACACAATATGAAACCAGCACATCTTTGCACTTTTAACCTTCTAAACTGAAAGCAGTTTCTGTTTCTTTCTTTGCTCCTGTCACATTTTTACTTGCTGTGGGCTCATTTGTCACTGCACCATAAAGTTTTTTTTAAAATAAGAACCATAAACTAAAGTTGAGTTTCTGCTACCGATAATGGGGGTAAAATGGTGGCTCTGCCACACTTGTCTCCTCAATGCTTGTTGCTGTTTTGGCCAGTTTTTAATGATATATATATATATATATATATATATATATATAAAGATGTTTTTGAACAATTGTTTAATGAAATTTTAGGCTTAGATTTGGTTAAAACTTTCAGACAGAACCAGAAGTCACACATGATTAGTTCGAGGAAAGTTGAAAATCTGATGATTCTTCCGTTTTTACAGTTTCTGCTCATGAAAAAATTTGTAATTTTGGCAAATCTTTTCAAACATGCTGGCAAGTTTTAGAGTTCAGAGGGTTGATTTAGTTAAGAGTTGAAGAAACATCTCCTAACTTTTAGAAATCACATCGATGGTTTCTGTAAAATATCAGACTACTCTCCAGAAAGATTCCATGGTATCATCAGCTGCAGCACCACAATAAGTTCTGTTATCTGTCCTTTACATCACTCAGGACTGATTTACTTCAGTTTTTGACACTTAAATTAAAAAATCATCCCACAACTAAGTGATATTTCCGTGCTCACTTCCCCCGTCTGTCTCAGGGTAAACCTACCGTCCTCCAGTCCCAGTTCAGACTCACCTACACCATGATCCTCAACCTGCTGCGAGTTGAAGCTCTCCGGGTGACCGACATGATGAGGAGGAGCTTCTCTGAAAGCCACAGAGACACTCAGGTAACAAACTCCAGTAGAGGAAAAAACAGCTTAATCACAATCACAATCAGGAGTGATTCAGTGCCGATGGATGGATGGATGGACGGACGGACGGATGGACGGATGGACTATAGATAGATAGATAGATACTTTATTAGTCCCGAGGGAAATTCAAGAGAATTATGAGTTACAGAAACTAACAGAAATGCTTCCAATGCATAGAAATGTGACCTTAGTCACCTGAGAATGTGCAAAGTTACAAAGTATGTCATGTAAACAACTTGAAATGTGTAAAAGGACAATAATAATCAGATTTAAAAGCTGTGCGTTAATGTGATGCAGAGATTAAGAGTCTATGGTAGAGAGAGGTTTAAGAAGTAACAATACAGGCTGTTAAAACTGCTAGAATATAGAATCAGTAATAAATGTAGGTTTTCTGTTGCAGTTACAGCCTCATTTCATTGTTGCTGCCATTTGTTTCTCTCTAATCTCTTTGCTCTTTTCTGTCTTTTTTAAGTCATAGTAAAGAAAATAGCAAACCTTCTGCTACAGATACCTTCTAGTGTCACTCCTTCATCCCATTTCCCACGGTTATCCACAATTCTTTCATCTTTTGCTATTTGTTACTGTCTGCCAGACCCCTTGATTCACCACCTTTTGAACCTCAGCTGTCTTTGCAAATATTCTTGGTCGGCTTACCTTCCTACCGTATGCTGGAATACCAATAAACACCCCACTACAGCAAACTGATCTTCCTCCTGCTTCAGGCCCATGAGAAGAAGATCATCCAGCTGAAGCAGACGCTGTCCACCCTGTCTCCTCTGGACACTGAAGGCCAGCTGTCTGATATGTTGCCGTACTACCACACGGTGACGGAGCTGCGAGCCACCACAGAAGCCCTGCAGGTACGTTTTATAACAGATCAGATTCATTCAGCCTCAACCAGCTGCTTCTTCATCGTCTACATCACCGTCTTAATTCCAGCGCGCTATTCTGGAGTCTGTGAACGGCCTGAAAGCTCTGTCTGTGGGTCGGGTCATCGTGGTCAACAACAAACAGCATCTCAACGCCTTAGGAGTTATCCTGCAGGTGGGTGTGTGTTTATTTATTTATACATTTATTTAATAGGGACAGAACAAGAAGCATTATTACAATAACCGATGTCATGTTCATAGGTCAATAGCTAACAGCTAATTCGCAGACCAGGTCCCTGACACATACATGTTCATGTGTGTTTGGAAGGATCACGCTTGGCTTTTACAAACCATCATTCTTCTTAAGAAACATTTTTAACATTTCTTTTTTTCCAACAAAATATGTTGAAAGATTTCCAAAAATGTAGAAAATGTGGACATCAGAAGTTTCACTGTGAAATTTTTTTTTTTCTCCACATTTTCAAACTTTTAAATGAGTCAGTTTTGACCCACAGCACGACACGAGGGTTAAACTTGTTGAGTAGACATCCAGTCAACCTGGACAGGTGATTGCATGTGTATCGGTTGTGGGGAGAATCCGACACGTCAGCCCTGCTAAACTGAGCTACCGCTGTGTTTCCTGTTCCCACATCTGTCTCCTCTGTGGCAGGTGTCCAACGACTCTGTGAATCGCACCTTCACGGCTCTCATTATCTGCGAGAAAGGCAACGAGGAAGGGGACGGAGGAGGCCACGCCGCCCTGCCTCACCTCTACAACACGGCTCTGTTCGTACCTGAGGGTAGGTCGACGGCTTCGGGTGCAGGTGTCGACGCTTCTGCACCAACTTGCACAGAGTTTGACTGTTTCTTTCTTTGTTTTTCTTCAGGGCCCTGCAGCCACACGGTGCAGAAGTTGAAGCTTCAGGACATCATGGCCATCACAGTCAAAACCCTCAAAGTGATTCCAGACAGGATCATCGACAACTACAACAAGAGGCAACAACCACGATTCAAGTACGTCAGCATTTCTTGTTTATATCTTCACTTAAGAAAACACGGTGTCAATTTGCACATATTCATTTAAAGGAGCCTCATAAAGTTTCTGACTAGTAGTAGCTCTATGGAGCAATTGTAGGACTTTTTGAATTTGAAAAATTCAGGTATCATAGTTGACATTTTTACTGTTTTCAGGCCTAAAATCAACATGGCCGCCTATAACCAAACACCTCATGGCATTTTTAGAGAAAGATTATTCTAAATATTATATAATTGAGTGAAATTGAAAGTTATTTATAAAGATATTGTAGTAAAATGCACAAAATGACCTCAAAAAAAGCCTAAAATGCCCACAAAATGGGCCGAAAATGACCACAAAAGAAACAAATTGAGCACAAAGACACACAAAACAACCTCAAAAACGCACAAAATGATTAAAAAAAATGGCACAAAATGACCACAGAAAAACACAAAGTGACTCAGTGAGACACGTAATTATCATATAAAAAACCCCAAAATGATGAGAGACACACAAAATGACCACAAAAACACCTAAAATGATCACAAACAGATGAAAACGGGCCACAAAAATGCACAAAATGACCACAAAAATACCTAAAATGCTCACAAAACGAACTGAAAATGACCACAGACAAACAAAATGAGCAGGTCATGTGATCTGGAATTAACACACTTCCTGGAGAGGTGTTTTTGTAATGGGGAACTTAGTGGAAAGGGATTTCTGGGGCACAGATATAATTAGTTATTTTCCATATAAATGTGATTTATTGCAAAAAAAAGAAATATCTGTCATGATTGTCTCAACTTAATAAAAAGAACACAATCCAAAGTATTTCTTCATGAGCTCATTTTATGATTGTTTAGCTAATTAGAAGGTGTTTGGTAATAAATTCAGATGGTTATTTAGTTTACATTTTAGTGATACCCAGTCATTTTTTATTAACAAGTGATTGTTTCCATAATAATTTAAACCGTTGTATTTCAGCATTTGTCACATACTGCTCAGCACTTCCTTCTCTCTGTGTCCAGTCTTCTTTTTTCACCATTTTTATTACCAAATCTTGCTCTTTTAGGCTCGACCCTCCCGGCCAGGCCATCTCCACGGCGGCGCAGGAGCTGCTGCGATTGGCCGAGGCGAACCCCGGCAGCATGGCGACCCTGGACCCCGTGAACGACCTCCAGCTGAAGAGCGTGGATGTGGTGGAAGGCTCCATGAGGCTCCGAGTGCTGCAGGACAGCCTCAGGGAGTTCAACTGCATCCACTCTCCCACTTTTGGAGAACAGGTGAGTGTTGGTGTGGTCCAGGTAGCTGTCGTGTTGTGGATCTTAATCTGTTTACAACAAAACAAAACAAGTTCCCCAGTTATCAGAAATCATTCAATCTTCAGATGAATGCATGTTTTAACCGTCTGGACAGGAGTTTCTGTGCAGTATGATGCATCTGTAATGCCACAAATCAGAACAAAATGAAAATAATCAACACTGAATGTTTTTATTTGTTTTACAGAATTTTTAAAAAATGAAATCCACATGTACAATACTTTTCCAAATGCCAGTCAGTGTTATTAACACTGGAAAAAATGGTGACTTTACAGTCAACTATTTATGTTTTTAATTTGATTCTGTACCAGGGGCGTCAAACATGCGGCCTGTGGGCCAAAAGCAGTCCTCCAGAGGCTCCAATCCGGCCCTCAAAGTTTAAAAATTCCAGAGAAGACATTAACTGTAGATTGTAAATTAGTAAAACTATAAATTTAAAATAATTTCTAGACTATGACCAGTTGTTTTGATCAGTAAAGTAAAATACTAGATTGTTCATTGTTCTTTTGCCATTTTGTGCCTCATTTTAGTAATATTTTATCTTGTTTTTGTTGTTTTGTTGTCTGACTTGTGTCGTTTGTCTCATATTTTTGTCATTTTGTTTCTCGTTTTTGTCATTTAGTGTTTCCTCTTTGTCTCACTTGTGTTTTTTTGTCTCATTTTTGTCATTTTGTGTTTTGCTTTATTCATTGTTTTGCGTATCGTTTTGTGTGTTTTTTGTCTCGTTTGTGCTGTTTGTCTACTTTTTTGTCATTTTGTTTCTCACTTTTGTCATTTTTGATCTCGTTTGTGTCATCTGTGTAATTTTTTGTCTCTTTTTTGTTTTGTTTTGTATCATTTGTCTCATTTTTTTTGTCATTTAATGTCTTTTTTTAAACTTTGTGTCTCATTTTTGTCATATTTTGTCTTGTTTTTTTGTCTTTTTTGTCTGACTATATTACACTGTTCTATATTATATTATGAAAACACATATCTGCCAAAAAGGTCCCTGAATTTTGTTTCATCACTTTTGGTCGCAGGTGAGTCACTAAAGGTTTCTCAGTTCCACTACAGAGCTCAGAATTTTTTGTTTTTTACAAAATGAGTAAAAGCAACTGTTGTTTTTTAAATTAAATTTATAGATAAGTGATTTTCATCATATATTCTAATTTTAGGCTTAGATTTGATTGTGCTTTTTTCCATATGAGCATGAGAAAGTCAACAATCTGACGCTTTTTTCAGATTTTTGTCATTTTGGTTGTTTTTTTAAACTTTTTAAGGTTCAGAGGTTTGTGGTCAGGCTGGTTATGTTTAAGGTTGGACTAAGTCTCCAGATCATCCATGTAAATCAGTTTAATCTTTTCTGAAATCACAGATTCACGGCTGCTGCCGTTGATGTTTTCAATCACTGATCTCATCCTCCAAGAAAGCACTCTTTCTAAGTTATTTATGTTTCTGAGATGCTCCTCAAACTGGAACAATAAGACAAGTGTTTCACTGTTTGCTAATAAAGACATCAGATCCCTTTTGTGCAGCAGTTGAATATTTATGCAGCTAATTACCATCAAACCCTTACATAACACACTTATTTCACAGTTGTTCCCCCTTTCATGCCATCTCTCATTTCTCCCTTTTCATTGCAGCACCAGTTTTCTTTAGTCCTTCCATCATTTCTCCTCTATTTTTAAAAAAATATTAACATCAGAACTCCACCCTGAGATCTCTGCTGCCTCTCTGTTGTCTTATCCTGTCGCCGTGGCAGCATCACTGAGCAGATAAGATGCTTTCTATAATTAAACATATAGGCTCATAGCTGCAGCTCAGCTTCACTCACATTCATGAAGCTCCTCATTACTGCAGGATAGCGAGCTCTTACTCACTCATTGTACATTCACACCTTCCTGTGTCTGGATTCAACACTGTGGCTATTAGAAATCAATGGTTAACGCAGTAGATGGCACAATGCAAGCTGTTAATTAAACTCGGCGGGTTTCTGTATGAACCGAAATGCTCCTGTGTGACGGAAATGAGAGCAACAATAAGCAGCGTTTCTCTGAAATCAGGTGGAGTGCTGCAGTAGTGCTGCTGTATAGTCAGGTGGAGTATAACGTTTGTGTTTCTGTTTCAGTTCGCTCGGGTTCAGGAGAGGATGAGTGTCGAGGACGAGTTGGACCGGCTGAGATTCCTGGTGTCTGATCAGTCGCTGAGTCTGCTGCCGGAATACCACCAGAGGATCAAGGTTTGGATTCAGAGTGTTTCTGTCACAGGCCCAAAAATAATTAAAAGAATAGTAAATAGTATGAATTTTGAAGGAAGGAAGGAAGGAAGGAATAAGGTCACATGAAGGAAGGAAGGATGAAAAAGGAACGAAGGAAGGAAGGATGAAAAGGAAGCAACGAAGGAAGGAAGGAAGGAAGGAAGGAAAAAGAAAGAAGGAAGGAAGGAAAAAGTAGGAAGGAGGGAAGAAAATAAGGTCAGAAGGAAGGGAGAGGAAGGAAGGAAGGAAGGAAGGAGAGAGAGAAGGAAGGAAGGAAGGGGAAGGAGAAGGATGGAAGGGGAAGGAATAAGGAAGGAAGGATGGAAAAAGAAGGATGGAAGGAAGAAAGAAAGAAATAAGGTCAGAAGGAAGGAAGACGAAAGAGGAAGGAAGGAAGGAAAAAGATGGATGGAAGGAAGGAAGAAAGAGGAAAGGAAGGAAGGAATTACAAAGAAGGATGGAAGCGGAAGGATAAAAGGAAAAAGAAGGAAGAAAGGAAAAAGAAAGAAGGAGGGGGAAAGAAAAGGCCAATCAAGGCAGGATGGAGAGTGACCTGTTACCGCTGTGGATCAGAGCCAGAGCCGTCTTTGAACAGAGGGATGATTATGGTTGATTTCCATTTACCAGCAGCTCGTTGTAAGTTCACCTCGACTGATCCGGATCAAACACTCAGAGCTTCTCGTCTCCTTCAGGTCCTTCAGTCTCTCCAGTACGTGGACAGCAGTGGAGCCGTGCAGCTCAAAGGTCGAGTGGCCTGTCAGATCAGCAGCCACGAGCTGCTGCTGACCGAGCTGCTGTTTGAGAACGTCCTGAGTCCGCTGGCGCCGGAGGAGAGCGCCGCCCTGCTGTCCTGTTTGGTTTTTACCCAGAACACTCAGGTGGAGCCACACATCACCAACACGCTGCAGGAGGTGAGGAAGAAGTTGTGATTTTTTTTTGATTGTTTGTCATGAAAAGCACAGATATTAACCATCTGAAGCTCAAAGTCGGGACTAAGATTAAAAGACGCGTTACCTTTAATCCTCCTGTTGTCCTCATTTACAGGCACCAAAAAATATTGTTTCCTTGTCTGAAAAAAAATCCAAAAATTCTACAAAAAAAATTCCCCAAATTTCTGAAAATTTGCAAAACCTTCAAGAAGAAAATTCCAATAATTTCTTAAAAGTTTCCCTTAAAACTTTTATTTAAAAAAATCCCCCAAATTTGGCAAGAAAATTCTTGTAAATATTTTCAAAAAATGAGTAAAAATCTCCCCAAAAAAATCCTAAAAATATCTAAAATGATTCCATATATATCAGTTAAACTTCTAATATTTTCTTTAAGAACATTCACAAAAAATCAACCAAAAGCCAGCCACATTCGCTGGACTTTGGTTGTTTTTTTTTTCTGAATTTTCTTAAGAAACATTTTTAACATTTTTTTTTCCACCAAAGTGTTCAAAGATTTCCCAAACATGTTGAAAATGTGGACATCACAAGTTTCACTGTGAAAATTTTTTATTTTTTTTCCCCACATTTTCAAACTTTAAAACTGGTCAAATTTGACCCGCAGGACGACACGAGGGTTAATTTAGCATTTTTGCCTAGTATAAGTCCTAAATGATGCTTGATGGCCGTGATTGATCAGCTGCTAGTTGATGGAGGTTAACTTTTTAAATATTTAAGATGTTTCTTTGCAAATATGAGGATGAGACATGTTGATTAAATTCTTCTTCAGTTTTTTAAAATAAAAATCTAATTTAGTTTTTCTTTTTTTTTTAATTTTACAGCTTTGTCATTCTGCACAAAAGACATTCCTTAGTTCTCTCTACTTCTAGTCATGGTTGTTCTGTTTCCATAGAGGTGCAGGAGTTTTTATTGCAGTGAAAAATGAGCCCACAGCGAATAAAAATGTGACAGGAGCAAGTAAAATGCCCAGAAACTGCTCAGAAGGTTAAAGCGAGTGGACATGATGTGACACACTGTGTAGACTTCACTCACAAAGTCACTCAGACTTGAAGCCTAACATCCTGCAGAAAGGACAAGAACACTCCACCTGAGTCATCCCCATCACCGAGTAAATCACTCATCCTCCTTTGCTGCGTCAGTGTGCAGAGCTGCCCCGACATGAAAGTGCTTTATGAGGGCTTGAATTAATCATGACTTAAGTAGCGATTTCTAAGGCTTGCTGTCAAAAAGCAGCCGAAACACCACAGCACAGTTTGTGGAACAGATTTCCTGGACATAGATGACAAGGTCACCCCGTTAATGTGAAGCGAGGAGCAGCTTGTAAAACTGAAATGTGTGTGTCGGACAGTTTTTTTTTTTTTACACCCCTTTTTATCCCATCCAGCCGTTCATCTGTTCCCTTCCTTTCCCTTCCAGGGCATCGATAAGGTGCTGTCCGTAGCCCAGCGGATCGGGGAGCTGCAGAGGGAATGTGGGATCCCTCAGACAGCTGAGGAGTTTGTGGGCCAGTTCAAGTTTGGCCTGACGGAGGTGGTGTACTGCTGGGCCAGAGGCATGGTGAGGTTTAACGTGATATTGGCATATGGATGTGATCAGGGCACGAAAAGTGACGGTGTCGAGACGTAGCTGACGGATTTCAAGGATTGTATCATAAAGTTTGTAGACTACAACATGCTGGGAGTCAGTTTAATGGGCTGAAACATACTGCTAGCCAATAGAAAGAGGATAAAACACACCAGGAACCATTTCATCAAGGTTGAAACACACTGTCTAGATGTCCAGGTGATCTCCTGCGATACCGTTTGTTTTTTTTTTTTGCAGCAAAAACCAAACAAGAAACACAAACCAGGAAATTAGCTTCTCTCACAGTGGCTATGGCTATGCTAACAGCTAGGTAGGTTAAATGGCAGCCACAAATTGCCCTGAAAAAAAGAGTGAGGATAAAGTGAGGATTCATCTCATAAGACATTCTGTAAGTGAAGTAAAATGCAGTAAAAACTAGGTTTATACCAATTATCAGCCTGGTCAATTATTAGGTCGATATTTGACATTTTTCCCCAATTATCAGTATCTGTATTTTTATCAATTGATTATCAATAAATGAAGTAGCGCATTTATTTATCAGTTATTGATCAATAAAAATACAGATACCAATAACTGGGGAAAATGCCCATTATCGGCCTGAAAATCAATCAGACCGATAATTGCTGTAAGCCTCGTTTTTACTGCTTTTAGGAACAATCCTGGCTTTACTCAACAGATTTAACGGTTTATTGATAGTTTGGTTAGAACATTTCTAAAACACCTCGTCCTCTTCTTCCCAGCCCTTCGCAGAGATCGCCCTGCTGACGGACGTCCAGGAGGGAACGGTGGTCCGCTGCATCCAGCGGCTGGACGAGGTGCTGAAGGAGGTCCGTCAGGCCGCCCGCATCGTGGGAGACTCGGTCCTGGGCAGCAAGATGGAGAAGGCATCGCTGTCCATCCGCAGGGACATCGTCTTCACTGCCTCCCTCTACACCCACTGAGACACTCAGGAGGACGCTGGAAAGAAAGAAAGACGGAGATGCAGACGGGGGAGGTGGATGTGTGCCTTGATGTTTACATGAAAACCATGAAGAAGGGACTGATTTTAACCAACAGGCCAAACAAGCATGGAAACGTGGATTGTAATTTATTGTACAGGAATAAAATCTGTATTGACAACCCTGTTTTTGTTCTGTTTGAGCAGATTATTCAATTTATGCAGTCTTGTAAAAAATGATTAGACCATCCTTGTTTTCTTCAATTTCTTGTTCATTTTAATGCCTGGTACAACTAAAGGTCCATTACCTGAAGAATACAATGAACATGACAAAAAAATGCAGCTGATTACATAATACTTTATGTCCTATTTGACATGCTTCAGCTTCATTGTATTCCCAGGGTATATAAGAGGACATTTCATGTCATCAGCAGCACTGCACCAAGAAAAAAACAACCTGAACATGGTTCTACCAAACTGCTAGCTGGTCAGGAAACATCTTCCTACCCACCAGATGACCGTCACTCATCCGTTCCTGTCAGGAATCATCCTCAGACCTCCAGGGACCTTAAAATTAGTGGATACTGTGGAGAAATAGGACTTGTTGGACAAGGACAGTTGGAAAGCGACTTGTTGAAGCTGGTCTGAAGTCACACAGGGCAGGAAGAAGCCCTACATCAAGGAAAGACAGAGGAAAGCTGGTTACTCTTTCCTGGGATCACAAGGATGTTGTGTTGATGTGTTGACGACTGTTGATGATTGGCCTAAGGTTCTCTTCAGGGATGAATCCAGTTTTCAGTTGATGTCCACTCCAGCCAACTTACTGGTTAGGAGGAAGCCTGGAGAAGCTACAAACCAGACTGATATTTTTAGGATTTTTTGGGGAAGATTTTTGCTCATTTTTTGAAAATATTTCCAAGAATTTTCTTGCCAAATTTGGGGGATTTTTTAAAGTCAAACTTTTAAGGGAAACTTTTAAGCAATTATTTGAATTTTCTTCCTGAAGGTTTTGCAAATTTTCAAAAATCTGGGGAATTTTTTTGCTGAATTTTTTGGATTTTTTTCAGACAAGGAAACAATATTTTTTGGTGCCTGTAAATGAGGACAACAGGAGGGTTAAATTAAACTCCTAGGAGCTATTTTTGTTGTTATCATTATATTTGTCCAAATAAATGTACCTTTAGTTGTACCAGGCGTTAAAATGAACAAGAAACTGAAGAAAACAAGGGTGGAATAATCATTTCATCCATGACCTTCTGGCAGCAGAACCATAAATAAAGAAGATGCCAGAAGAATCAGTTGAGGACTGATGTGGGTTAAATGTCATGTAGGGAAGGAAATCCGTCCACTTGAGCCTATTTGTTGCGCTTTTATGGGATGTTTCAGCAGCCGGTGCCCTTTTTCTCCCTCTCGCTCCACAATCCGGGCTGTCGCTTTAAGACAACGATAGCTTTGTGTCTCATTAATTCAATGTACGGCGACGCGTTAGTGGAGAAACCTTATTAGGAGCAGCCAGAGAGAGGAGAGATCAGAGCTGGACGCACACTGACGCACGACTGGCTTCAGTTTAATACATATTTATATAGAGAGAAAAAAAAAACGAAGTTGGCACTAAACCGTGGCTGTTTCTCTGTTTTTGAAGCATGAAGGCGTCCTGAGGATGGGCTGCTTGGAATAAAACTCCGCATCACCGCGCACCAAAAAGGAGGATTTTATTTGTTCTCACCAGCAGCTGGAGTAGTGAGAACAGATCGGAGGACAGCAGATCGGAAGGCATGTCGTCTGAAAAACACGGTGAGATGATTTAAGTGGAGGAGAAGCTGGAGGAGAGGATGCAGCGCTGTGTGGGTGCAGCTGTAGGGGGCACAAAAAAGAAGAAAATCACCGCAGGGGACTTCAAATCACAGAGTTTAGAGAGTTTTTTGTGATTAAATCTGTGCGTAAATTCGGGATTTTTATCCATTTATTAGCCTGAACGTGCAGGTTTTCTTCTAAACACCACCTTGTTCTTTCTCTCTCCATATATGCGCCTTCTTGCCATCATTACGCACAGGCCTCCGTCTCCAGGAATGGTGTGGGTGTCCTTTAACAGCCTTTACTACCTTTAATAACAACAATCCTGCGTTAAGAAACAATCTTATGTTTCTAGTATTTGGGGGTTTTTAGAGCACCAGCTAGTGCAGATGGAGCGGAGACTCCCAGAAAACTGCAGCTTTCCAGTGGAGAAAATGAGTCGAAATGAAGCTGCTGATGACACCTGGTCTGATCACTGGAGCTGCAAACGTGACCACCGCTGTCTGCTGTTCATCACATCTGTGATTGTATAATTAAACAATGGATGGACATGGCAGCTCCTGTAGGGGTCTTTGTGAGGACAGCCAGAAGGGATGCTGATATGACACATGCAATGTTAATTATCCCCAAAGTGTTCGTTAATCAGGCTCTTTAAAGCTCCTGTATCCAAAACCCAAACGCAGCCAGATGCATTAAATAAAGCATCTTTATGAGAACACTCTGTTCCTTATCGTGGCATTGATAGGAACACTAAGGAGGCTTGTTTCTTAATGTTTTTGCCACAGATTCGTGCTCGCAGCCATCAGGTTGAAATGAGCTTTTCCTGTTCATCTCCTGTGAAGAACAGAACAGATAAATCTGTGCAGCTGCTCATTAAGTTGTTTGGTAACAGGAGGATTCTCTGTTTGAGCAGTAAAACCTACAGCTGAGATCTCCGTCTGACTCAACAAGAAGATCTTAACTGTTGGTTTTCCTCCCATTTAATGGAAATCCTGACAGCTAAAAGTAGGAACAGACATTATTTATTAGTAAATACTAATAAACTATAACTACTAAACATTATTTATTAGTAAGTATGAATAATAACGTGCTGGAAACAGGATCTGTAGCAGACAAGAAGACTATCTATCTATCTATCTATCTATCTATCTATAATCTATCTATCTATCTATCTATCTATCTATCTATCTATCTATCTATCTATCTATCTATCTATCTATCTATCTATCTATCTATCTATAGCTGACTATATATATTAACATAAATCAGCCATAATATGTGGTCCCAGATCTAATTCCATTTATTTTCCATTTTTGTCTTCCATTACCATCAGTAATTATCCTCATGTCTTTGTTTCTGTTTATTTCTAATGTTTAGAGCAAATGTGGTGAATTACAAAACTTATCTAATCTATTTTTCAAGGTATACTGTTGACAAACTTCGTCTTTTTTATTAATTTACAGCAGGTGAATCAAAAATGAACAGAAAATGGCATTTGTTAGCCTAAGAATGCCATTTGCTAGCTGAAGAATTGTAGTTTCTAGGCTAGAAATGCTAGTTTGTGGCCCAGGAACTATGGTTGCTAGCCTAGGAATCCCAGTTGCTAGCACGGGAATGCTAGTTGCCAGCCTGAAAATGCTAGTGACTAGCCTAGCAATGCCAGTTATGAGCCTGGGAATGGTTGCGGTTATCCTAAGGATTCCAGTGACTAACCTTGGAGTGCCAGCTGATAGCTTAGGAATACTAGTTTTCAGCCTGAGGAAGTCATTTGCTAGCCTGGGAATTGTAGTTGCTAGGCTAGGAATGCCAGTTTGGAGCCCAGGAATGGTACCTTGGATTGCAAGTGGCTAGCCTGAGAATGCTAGGGGTTAGCCTTTGAATGCCAACTGTTAGTATTGAAATGGCAGTTGGTATCAAAGGATGCTAGTAACTAGCTTAATAATGGCAAATACTAGTGTAGGACTGCTAGTTTTCTCTCAGAATGGTACTATATTAGTACCTTGGAAATATTATCATATCAAACAGCGTAGGATCTGAACAGGCCGGATTGTTCTGAATAAAACAAGATGCATCATGAATGATTTGTCCTCATAATGACCGAGATAAGAGTGTAAACATGAAGGTAGTGAAATTCCCCTGAGGGCTGTTGGAGGTTAAATAACCTGACTAACTGACCTCTGTCTATTCATTCTTTTCATTCCACTCATCCTCATGTAGGTTTCTGTGGCATCTTATGTCGCTCTGACCTGCTATAAGGTTGTTCTTTGTGCTCGGGATGTCTGCTTTATCAAAAAACTAGGGGTGTCCAATATTGGCTTTTTGGCCGATAACCGATATGATGATATTGTTCAACTCTGATATCAGCCGATACCGATATCTGTGGGCTATTGAACTATTTTTAGGTAACACCTCATATCTCCTGTGGTGGAATTAACACATCATGCCTCATTTTATTGTGATGCCCCATTGGATGCATTCTCAAATGCAACAAGGCTTTTTAAATGTAAACATTGTCTGTGCAAAATAAGAAAACTACTTTGACTTAAGTTATGGAAAAATGCATATTTCTGCCATATATATATATATATATATTTTTTTATTGTCTCGATAAATGCCAGCAAAATCCAGGCATTATTTATCCGCAAAAAAACCCCCGCTAATGATATTGACCGATATTACATTTTTATACCAATATCAGGTCGATAATATCGGTCCCCACTCAACCTGACATTTCTTAAGAAAAATGAGTTCAATATCATGCCTCAGTGTATCATTTCCTCATTACAACTTCCAGATCACAGAGTGTCTACAAAGGAACACAACATTTAGTCATCTGGAAGTGATTAATATAATATTTTACTTTATGACCAAAACAACAAAAGTCGGACAAAAAAACAACAAAAACAAGACAAAATATTACAAAAATGAGACACAAAATGCCGACGAAATCCAGGTGTTATTTTATCACCAAAAAAACGCTAACAATATTGACCGATATTACCTTTTTATGCCAATATCGGTCGGATATTATCAGTGGGCCGATATTATTAGACATCCCTACAAAACAGTGTTGTTTAAAGTCAATACTCGCTGTTTTTAATCCACTTTCTGGCCACATTCTGGACTCAGAAACGTCTCTAGATCTAGATAACAGAGATGTCACGGGCTGGTGTTGCTCGTCACGTCATGACCTTTTAAAGGTGTCCCTTCCCTTCGTGCCGCCTCCTCTTCCCCTCTGTCTGTTTCTGGTCCACTTCCTGCTTGTGACAGGGTTGGGAACCGTTACGTAAAGCCGGTCCCCGAGCGCTAGTCGTCATCCCTCATCACTCAGCCGTTCGCCTCCCCTCACCTCACCTCCTGCCTCCTGCTCTGCTTCTTCTGTCCCGTCAGCTCCTCCTTCCTTCCTCCATCCATCTCCGTTTTCTCCCCTTCTGCCTCCTCTTGTCCCCGTCGGAGAGCATCGCCTCCCCCGCTGCTAAAACGCGACGCCCCGTCAGTCATTTTCAGAGTTAAACAAACACAAAGGGAGCAGATGAAGGCATCAGGATGAGGTTCTTCTGCCTCATTTCTAAACATCACTGTGAAGGCAGAGGAAAAGGTCTTTGGGAGTGAAAATGTCAATCACTGTCATCATTAGGCTGCAGGTTGGGAAATATCTTCTCCGTTTGAAGTCTGAGGAGCTGAGGATCTGTGTAATACAGGGGTGTTAAACTCATCTTAGTTCAGGTTCCACATTCAGCCCAGTTTGATCTCCAGTGGACCAGACCAGTAAAACCACAGCATAATAACCTGTAAATAACCACAACTCCTAATGGTTCCTTTGTTTTAGTGCAAAAAAATACATTCTGAAAATGTTCACATTTAAGGAATTAACTTTCTAGTAAAAATCATGAACAACCTGAAATTTCTTGAGGAAAATAAATTTAATTTCATCAATATTCAGCCTCAGTTTATTATTTCCACATTCCAACTTCCAGATCACAGAGTGACTACAAAGGAACACAACATTTATTCATCTGGAACTGAAAAATATAGTATTTTACTTTATGATCAGAACAACAAAAGTCAGACAAAAAAAGACAAAAAAACAACAAAAACAAGACAAAATATTACAAAAATGAGACACTTTTTGCACTTTGAGGGCTGGATTGGACCCTCTGGAGGGTCACTTTTGGCCCGCAGGCCTCATGTTGGACACCCTGGTGTAATAGTTTCCTCTCTTGAGTTAGATAACTCTCTGCCCTCTTTCTGCTCTTCCTCTGCTTTTCTATTTCTGATCGCTCTCTTATCTTTTCTTCTTCTTCTTCTCTCAGGACTCGACGACTCCGGCCGTCAGACCATGCAGCCTCCTCCCTACCTGCCGGGCCCCCAGGACCCCAACATGCCCCCGGCGCCAGGCACCCAGCCCAACTACCCTCCGCCGCCCCCTCCCCCGGGCTCAGAGGGGTACCTCCAAGAGACTCAGTTCCAGTGCGGGCCCATGGGGCCTCCGGGGGCCCCGCAGGGCTACACCGTCCAGACCCAGGGCCCCGGAGGCACCATGGCGCACCCCCCCGTGGGGTACCTGCACCCCGGATACCCGCTCCAGCTGCAGCCCTGCACGGCCTACGTCCCCGTCTACCCCATGGCGTCGGTGAGTCTCAACACCTCACAGGTTTATTTATGGGATTATTTCAGACAAAACAGAAAAAATGTCCAGTTTTAAACAATATTTTTCTGTAATCTTATTTATTCCTTTATTTGAACATCTATTTAGACAGCAACAGACGTAAATATGCTGGATTATAACAACAATGCTAGTTTACATCCACAGTCCTTAGGCAGGTAAAAAAAACCAACTGTGAAACACAGGACTATAGGTCACAGTTGTAGGACAATATTTCATAATAAAATTACAATTTTTCACAATAAAAGGACAATAGGTCACAATAAAAGGACAGTATTTCACAATAAAATTACAATATTTCACAATAAAAGGACAATAGGTCACAGTAAAAGGACAATTTCATAGTAAAAGGACAATATTTCACAGTAAAAAGACGATATTTCACAGTAAAAAGACGATATTTCACAGTAAAAACATGATATCTCACAGTAAAAGGACAATAGGTCACAATAAATGGACAATTTCACAGTAAAAAGACGATATCTGACAGTAAAAAGACGATATTTCACAGTAAAAAGATGGTATTTCACAGTAAAAACATATTTCACAATAAAAGCACAATAGGTAACAATAAAAGGACAATATTTCACAATAAAAGGACAACAGGTCACAATAAAAGGACAATAAATCAAAATAAAAGGACAATATTTCACAATAAAAAGACGCTAGGTAACAATAAAGGAATGATATTTCACAAAAAAGGACAATTTCATAATTAAAAGATATTTCACAATAAAAGGGCTTTAAGTCAAAATAAAAGGACAATATTTGACAATAAAAGGACAATAGGTCACAATAAAAGGACAATATTTCACAATAAAAGGATAATAAGTCACAATGAAAGCACATTACAAAATTACACAAAGATCTTTTCAAACTTGTTTTATAGTTGTGCTCATTTTTAGATCATCGCCTACACTATTCCATAAGTTTACCTCATAAACTGATAAACATCTTTTCATGGTGCTACGAACAAACGGCTTTTTAAACATATAATTTCTTCTTTATTCATAGTTTCAATGCTGCTTCTGAACATTTTCTCAGGAAGTAACTGGTTGTTTGTTTTGAACATTATTTACACAGTTCTAAATTGAACTAAATTAATAAATTTCAAAGTATTTGTTTTGGAAAACAACATATTAATGTAATTATCTGGCCAGTTTTAGATGTTTTTCCTCGATAAATGTCTGATTTAAACCTATTTTTATTTAAGCTGATATTATAAGCAGTCCTTTTTTCATTTTTTTTGAGATAGTTGAATTCTCACGTCGTTCTTTCTCTGTTATCTCTGTGGGAAAAGCTTCATTCATCGTCCATTTTCCTGCTGCGTGACGCCTGCTGCTCCATTAATTACCCGGACATTAAACTGTGGATAATTAATACTAACTGTCCAAAAAGCTTCCTCAGGAAATACTTCCTAAACTCTATCCGTTAAAGTGTCATATATCATTTCTCCGTCTTGCTGGTGTGAAATTAATCTGCCTCGCTGACAATTTTAGATGCATTTTTCATGGAGAAAAATAAGGGAAAATGTTCCAGGAGATGTTTGAAGCAGCTGCTTTGGTTCATGATGCTTTTATTTACTTATTATTTACCTCTTATTTACCTTTTATTTACCTATAGTTGAATTAACAGTTTTTTAAACTATATGTATATATATATATATATATATATATAAAAATATATAAAAATCCAAATATAGAAAAAAATGAGCAAAAAAATGAAATAAAATAAAACAAAAACCCCAAAACTAAACATATATATATATATATATATATATATATATATATATATATATATATATATAATAAATAAGGGCTGGTACAGTAACGCGTTAATTTCGATTAATTAATTAAATAAAAATCCAAATATAGAAAAAAATGAGCAAAAAAATGAAATAAAATAAAACAAAAACCCCAAAACTAAACATATATATATATATATATATATATATATATATATATATATATATATATATATATATATATATATATATATATATATATATATATATATATATATATATATATATATATATATATATATATATATATATAATAAATAAGGGCTGGTACAGTAACGCGTTAATTTCGATTAATTAATTAATTAATTAATTAATTAATTCATTCATTCATTCATTCATTCATTCATTCATTCATTCATTCATTCATTCATTCATTACAGCGAACATAACGCGTTGAAAATAATAACGCAATTAATTGCACCCTCCTCAGTTCCCTCATTTCTGGCACACTGGTAACGCTGATGAACACTCCAGCCCAGTAGGTGGCGGTAATGAACCTAAAGTCTGTTTGTAGCCATGAAGAAGAAGCACAGGAAGCACTGAGTGAAGTCAGGCACTGGTGAACAGTGAAAGAAGACCAGATTGAGCTTGTTGGGCAGAAAGTTTCCTTTTAAAAATCTTCCTGATGGCAGCTTGGATAAAAGCCTGGTTGTGTGCAAATTGTACAACAAAGAGTTTTCTGATCACTGTGTCACTTCCAGCCGACGGTATCACCTCAATGTAAAACATGTTGCTGTTAGCACCAGAGCTAAAGTTAGCTACGAGTCATGCTAACGGCTAACGGTGTAGCCATCCCATAATAAACCACTTTTCTAGACAGTGCTTGAGTTTACAGAAAGTCTTAAAATGTTGAATAAAATCGCTATAATTGCACTTAGATTTGCAGTAATCTGTGAATGTAGCAGACAGATGAAAAATGCAGATAAATAGAAATGAAACATTTTTGTGGTTTAAGTTTTTACTCCGTTGAGGCTCTGCCTCCTTGGAGGAGGAATAACCTAAACAACAAAAATATCTCTTTTAATAACTTAATTATAAACTTTTTGTTTATAAAAAAATTACATAAATAAAAATTGATATTCCTATAAAAAGAACCATCAAAATTCCACCATTTATCAGACCCAGAAAAGATGAAAACAGAATGAAACTCTGGATTTTCTACTTTCTGAAGCTCCTTGAACTACTTATGCTGATTTTATGTGCCATACAGTGGAAAAAACAACTAAATTCAGGCTTTAAGTCATCAAAATCACTTTTTTCTATATGTCCCATTTTCCTTTTTTTAAAATAAATTTTAATTATAAACACATATATGTCTATTCATTGATTCAACTGTCAACCACAATTTTATTTGAATTGAAAAACTTCATTTATTGTGTCAAATATTGCTATTTGACAAAACTGCAATTATTTAAATTAATTAATTACAAAGCCTGTAATTAATTAGATTACATTTTTAAATAACGCCCCACCACTATATATATATATATATATATATATATATATATATATATATATATATATATATATATATATATACTTCTTGCTCTTTTTCTATTTTTGGGTCTTACAGGGTTAAATAGATTTAATTTTTGAGCAACAGATTTGATTTTATTAGTTTATATTTTACACATAGGTTGATTCAAAGTGAAAACGATCAGGTGAAAAGTGGATTAATAATCTTTTTTTGTTTTCTTTTATAATTTTTAATAAGTAGAATTGATTATAGGAATGAAGAGGTCAGAAAATGATCAACATCAATTCTCTGCTTTTTTTTATTTTTCGTCCCAGAAACTCGAAAAATCAATTAAAATGAGCCTATTTCGGCTGCGAGGAGCTTTCTATTATATTAAAACCAAAAATATGTGTTTGTGGTGGAACCGCTCACTGTTCATACGAACATTCAGCTGGTGCTAAAGATCATTAATAGTTTTGTAGTGTTTAATAATTCAGAATATGATTGTTCTTTGAGTCAGAGCTCCACATGAGAACACATTAGTGGATAAAACCCAGCTGAACATCAAAGTGGCAGAACGAGGCGGCAGAAAGTGACTGTGAATCATCAGACAGCTGAAGTGCAGCTGTGCAGTTTCCTGATTGTAGCTTCTGTTCTGGACGACCACAGGAGTGAAGGTTTGAATGCAAACAGAAAAATATCAAGAGCTAAAATCAGCTCTGCAGCAAACTCATCTGGCATAAACACACAAATTAATCTTTATTTATAAAGAGTAAAAATTCCAGAGAAGACATTAACTGCAGATTATAAATTAGGAAAACTATAAATTTAAAATAATTTCTAGACCATGACAAGTTGTTTTGATCATAAAGTAAAATACTAGATTGTTCATTCACAGATGTATCATCGAGTACAGATACTTTAGAATTGGCTGTAAGACCAGATGGATATTTAGAATTTTTCATTCCCATACATCTCTCTGAACTAATTTCAATAGTTTCTACATCCAAACCATCGACATGTCTTTTAGATCCTATCCCAACTAGACTGTTCAAGGAGGCTTTACCTTTAATTAATTCCTCAATGTTAGATCTGATTAATCTCTCTCTAGTAACAGGCTATGTACCACAGACTTTTAAGGTTGCTGGAATCAATCCTTTACTTAAAAAGCCCACTCTAGATCCAGATGTTTTAGCCAACTATAGACCAATTTCCAACCTCCCATTTCTCTCCAAAATTCTGGAAAGAACAGTTGCAAATCAATTATGTGAACATTTACAAAGGAATAGCTTATTTGAAGAGTTTCAGTCAGGCTTCAGAGTGCATCATAGCACAGAAACAGCTCTGGTGAAAGTTACTAATGACCTTCTCATAGCGTCAGATAATGGACTGGTCTCTATACTTATTTTTATTGGACCTTAGTGCAGCATTCGATACAATCGACCACAAACTTTTATTACAGCGACTAGAACATTCTATTGGCATTAAAGGGACAGCACTGGACTGGTTTAAATCCTACTTATCAGACAGGTTCCAGTTTGTGCATGTCAACAATGACTCTTCTGAGCATACTCGGGTTAATCATGGAGTTCCTCAGGGTTCTGTCTTAGGACCAATACTGTTCACATTATACATGCTTCCCTTGGGCAATATTATTAGGAAGCACTGTATTAATTTCCATTGTTATGCTGACGACACTCAATTGTATTTATCTATGAAGCCAAATGAAACTAATCAGCTAGCTAGACTGCAAGATTGTCTTAAGGACATAAAGACCTGGATGACCTATAATTTCTTACTACTAAATTCAGACAAGACGAAGTCATTGTATTTGGCCCCAAACATCTTAGAGAATTGCTTTCAAAGCATATAGTTACTCTGGATGGCATTACATTGGCCTCCAGTACTACTGTGAGGAACCTCGGTGTTATCTTTGACCAGGACATGTCCTTTAACTCGCACATAAAACAAATCTGTAGGACTTCCTTTTTCCACCTGAGAAATATTGTGAAAATCAGGAACATCCTGTCTCAGAGTGATGCAGAAAAACTAGTCCATGCATTTGTTGCTTCTAGGCTTGACTGCTGTAATTCCTTATTATCAGGTTGTCCCAATAGCTCTCTGAAACATCTACAGCTGATCCAAAATGCTGCGGCCAGAGTACTGATGGGAGTTAGCAAGAGAGATCATATTTCTCCTATATTGGTTTCTCTTCATTGGCTTCCTGTTAAATCTAGAATAGAATTCAAAATCCTTCTTCTAACATATAAAGCTCTTAACAACCAATCTCCATCATATCTTAAAGACCTGATAGTGCCATATTATCCTAGCAGAACTCTTCGCTCTCAGACTGCCGGCTGACTTGTTGTTCCTAGAATCTCTAAAAGTAGAATGGGAGGCAGAGCCTTCAGTTATCAGCTCCTCTCTTGTGGAACCAGCTCCCAGTTTGGGTTCTGGAGGTGGACATCCTCTCTATTTTTAAGACCAGGCTTAAAACCTTCCTTTTTGACAAAGCTTATAGTTAGGGCTGACTGGGGGACCCTGACGGGGTGAGCTGGTGTTTTCATTTGCACAACTGACTTCCCCTCTTGACGTCCCTTTAGTCTGCCCCTAGTTATGCTGCTATAGGCCTAGACTGCTGGGGAACCTCTCTTGATGCACTGAGCCCTTCTCTAACTACCTATGTATTTACTATATATACCATTATTGCATTACATTCACTCTGTTTCTTTCTGTGTCCTTTCTCCGAGTGTCCCTGGTCCCAGAGCTGGATGCTTCAGATGTGTGGCTGTGTTTTATGGTCCTTGTGTCCCACCCCCCACCTCTCTATCTCTACCTCTTCCCCTCTACCTCTACCTTTCTACCTCTTCTGTCCCTCTCAACCTGCCCGGCCAGCAGGCAGATGGGTCCCCCCACATTAGAGCCGGGTTCTGCTCGAGGTTTTTTTCCCTGTTAAAAGGGTGTTTTCCTTGCCACTGTTGCCTTTTGGCTTGCTCTGGGGGTCAGGCATATGGGTTCTGTAAAGCGTCTCGAGACAATTTGACTGTAATTGGCGCTATATAAATAAAATTGAATTGAATTGAATTGAATTGAATTGAATTGAATTGAAATTCATTGTTCTTTTGTCGTTTTGTGTCTCATTTTTGTAACATTTTGTCTTGTTTTTGTTGTTTTTTGTATGACTTTCGTCTCATGTTTTTGTCGTTTTGTGTTTCCTTTTTGTCTTACTTTTGTCATTTTGTGTTTTGCTTGATACGTTGTTTTGCGTGTCGCTTTGTGGTTTTTTTGTCTCGTTTTCATCCTTTATCCATTTTTTGTTGCTTTTTAACTTGTCTAATTTTTTCTCTTTTTTTGTTTTATCTTCTGTCGTTTGTCTAATTTTTTACGTTCTGTGTCTCATTTTTGTAATATTTTGTCTTGTTTTTGTTGTTTTTTTTGCCCTTTTTTGAGCAGATGTTTGTTGTTTTGATCATATAGTAAAAACTGGTCCGGCCCACTGGAGATCAAACTGGACTGAACTGAACTAATCATCTGATTTAGATGAATATTTTACAGTCTGGTCGTCGTGCGAGTCGTCAGAGGTGACTTAATCACAGCGCAGAGCCCCTGAAGATGAGCCTTCAAAGCCAACTGGACAGTTTTCACCAGGTTTGGTTTTTTACGAACCACCTGCAGAGGCAAGACGTGACTCTGCCTCCCGCTCTGTATGTTCATATCTTCTGGCTGTAATTAAAGCTAACAACAACACTGCAGAAGAGACATCACAGCGCATTGTTGCTTTGAGCTCCTCTAAATTAAACCGTGCTCAGAAGTGTTATTTTTTTTTAATTAGCTGAAAGTGTGAGCTGTGTTCAAAGACACCAGTCGCTGCGTACGTTCACGACTAAGTCTTACCAGATTAAAGTCATGCACAAATTGATCTTTATTTATTTAGTCCAGAGGTTTCAAACTCACATTCAGCCCAGTTTGATCTCTAGTGACCAGTAAAATCACAGCATAATAACCTATAAATAACCACAACTCCAAATATTTCCTTTGTTTTAGTGCAAAAAAGTACATTCTGAAAATATTCACATTTTAAGGGTTTATCTTTTTACGAAACATTATGAACAAACTGAAATGTCTTTTAAAAAGTAAATTCAATTTCAAAAATATTCTACCTCAGTTCATCATTTCCACATTACAACTTCCAGATTACAGAGTGTCTACAGAGACACAAAACATTTATTTACAGGTACCTGGAACTGAACGATATAGCATTCCACTTTTAGACAAAAAACAACAAAAACAAGACAAAAGATTACAAAAACAAGACACGAAATGACAAAAAAAAATGGACAAAGGACACAAACGAGACCACAATTGACAAAAGCGAGAAACAAAACAACAAAAAAGTAGATTAACAACACAAGCAAGACACAAAAACCCACAAAATGATATACAGAACAATGAATAAAGCAAAACACAAAATGACAAAAATGAGACAAAAAACACAAGCGAGACAAAAGGGAACCACGAAATGACAAAAGCGAGAAAGAAAACGACAAAAACATGAGACAAATGACAAAAGTTAGACAAAAAACAAGACAAAATATTACAAAAATGAGACACAAAATGACAAAAAATGAGACGACATGAAACAATAAAAGAGACAAAAAGTTACAAAGCAACAAAGAAATGGACAGAAAAACAGACAATAGTGAGAAACAAAACGACAAAAATGAGCTACAAAACAGTGAACAAAGCAAAACACAAAATGACAAAAACGAAACAAAAAACACAAGCTGGAAAAAAAGGAATGCAAAAGGACAAAAGCATAAGACAAATGACAAGAGTCAGACAGAAAAAGACAAAAAACAAAAACGACAAAATATTACAAAAATTAGACAAAACGACAAAAGAACAGTGAACAATCTAGTATTTTACTTTAGGATCAAAACAACTTGTCATGGTCTAGAAATGATTTTAAATTTATAGTTTTACTAATTTACAATCTGCAGTTAATGTCTTCTCTGGAATTTTTACACTTTGAGGACCAGACTGGACCCTCTGGAGGGCCGGTTTTGGCCCTCAGGCCTCATGTTGGACACTCCTGATCTAAATCAATCTGACATACTGCTGTCAAAGTCTTTTTCCCCCATTGCTCCCAGTCAGTCACCAGTAATCCTCACCTTGTTCTTGCAGTGCTCTGGAAGCTGCTCCACTGTTTCTTAAACCACTTCCTGTCTCTCTCAGGGTCAGCCCTACATGCCGGCGGGGGGAGCCCACCCAGGGATCCCACCGGGTCAGATCCACCCCATGCAGATGCCGCCCAGCATCACCCTGATGGACCGCCGGCCGCCTCACGACTACCTGCCCATCGCCGTCCTCACCACCGTCTGCTGCTTCTGGCCCACCGGCATCATCGCTATCATCAAAGCGGTGCAGGTTAGTGCTGCTCCGGAGCGTCTGTTTGATCTCTGGGCTTCTTATCGGCGTAATATCACATTTACTGTAGGCTCTGGGATGAGTTGGAGCCTTTAAACGGGACCTATTATGCGTTCTGCCTCATATTTGTAATGTCACGTTGTCAGAAAGTGATCTCTATGAGCCAAATTCTCGGGCTTTCTGTGATGTTAGCTCATTACAGATTCTTTCTGCAGTTGTCTCCTCCAGGCAAACACACCCACAAAGTTAAAGAACGGACCGCTTGGTAAATGTATGTGCACAAAGCGGTCACAACAAAGACACAACATGACCACAAAAACGCACAAAATGACAAAAAATTACACAAAATGACCACAGAAATACGCATAATGACTCAGTGAGACACATAGTTATCATATAAAGACACAAAATGACAAGAGACACACAAAACAAAAACAAGAAGTTGCAAAATGACCACAGAGAGTGTTATGATCCTGCTCCAGCCTCTGCCCTTCTTCCTCCTTTTCTCTTTTCTCCCATTGTTCCTCATCTGTTTGTTTTGACCTGTCTCTCTCTGGCTCCCTCTGTCTGTCACCTCTCCCTCATGTCTCTCTCTCTCTCCCTCCTGCTCTCCCTGCTTCACCTGCCTGCACTCTGTCTTGCTGATTGCTACAATGAGTTTCAGTTGCAGCAATCAGTTCACACCATTCACCTGTTCTCCACCTCACCTCCACCTATTTAAGCTCTGCCCGTTCATTCACTCCCTACTGGATCATCGACCCACATGCCCTCTGTTTTTGGACTCTGTTTTTCCCCTCCTCTGGATTTCCCTCACTTGGACTCAGCAGTTCTTTTGGATTCTCGCTAGCCCTGTTTTGTCCCCAGCCAGTAGCTCTAGTCTCATCTCCGTTCACCCCAGATTTCTTAAGCCTGCTTCCCTACCCCTTCTGTTCAGTTCCCCCATTTTGTAAGTACCCCTCCTTTGCTTAGTTTGTTAGTTCTAGTTTAGTGATCTTCTGTTCTTAAATTCATAGTGTTTGTTAGTGGTTTGGTTTAGTCTGTTTTCCCCCCAATTCAGTTTTCCATCTATGTATTGTTTTAGTTCTCCGGTTAAATAAAAGCCTTTTCCTTAATTCACACTTCTGTCAGCCTCTCTGTGTCTGCGCCTGGGTTCCCCAGCTCCCCCCATAACAGAGAGACTGAAAATGGCTACAAAAATGCACAAAATGACCACAAAACAGACTGAAAATGACCAAAAAAAGAAACAAAATGAGCACAAAGACACATAAAATAACCACAAAAAGACACATGACCACAAAAATGCACAAAATGACTCAGTGAGACAGATAATTATCATATAAAGACACAAAATGACGAGGCACAAAAAATAATTACAAAAATTGCAAGATTACCACAAAAACACCTAAAATTATCACAAACAGACTGAAAATGGCCACAAAACGGACTGAAAAAGACAGAAAAAGAAACAAAACGAGCACAAAGACACACAAAACAACCACAAAAAGACACAACATAAACACAAAAAATGACACAAAATGACCACAGAAAAAGACAAAATGACTCAGCGAGACACATAATTATCATATAAAGACACAAAATGACAAGAGACACACAAAATAACTACAAAAAGTTGCAAAATAACCACATGTTGATCACAAATGGAGTTTTCAGTTTGTATTGCAGACTATTTTCTACTCCACACACTGACTTATTGACTAATTAAATTGACTTAAACTTAATGAGTTCCAACACCTCTCTGCCTATTCTACACTTCTGACAACGTAAAATATTAAGAACAGGTGTTAAGTAGGTATTTAAATTCTTAATGAAAAACAATTCATCCCCTAAAAAAGTAAAATACTAGATTGCTCATTGTTGTTTTGTCGTTTTGTGTCTCATTTTTGTCATATTTTATCACATTAGACAAAAAAAGACAAGACAAAATATTTTGTCTTGTCTTTTTTTTTGTCTTTTTTTTGTCTAATGTGATAAAATATGACAAAAATGAGACACAAAACAACAAAAGAACAATGAACAATCTAGTATTTTACTTTATGATCCAAACAACTTGTCATGGTCTAGAAATGATTTTAAATTTATAGTTTTACTAATTTACAATCTGCAGTTAATGTCTTCTCTGGAATTTTTACACTTTGAGGGCCGGATAGGACCCTTTGGAGGACCGCTTTTGGCCCACGGGCCTCATGTTCAACACCCCTGGTTTAGATTAAACAGTCAGATGAAGTTGGTCTTTGACTCTCTTTATGTTGGTCTGACGTTAAAGGTCTGGTCTGGTGGCTCTCGTACTTCATGTTGTTTATCTCGGTGATGGCAGTTCGTGCCGACCAACAGGCACTCAATAGCCCACATTATATAACTGCACCATTGTCAGTGCAACGGGACAGAATGGATTTTTCCTCTGGGCTCTGCTCAGCTGGCTGTGAGTTGAGCTGAGCTGACAAGGCATGGACCCACCGGTCGGCGCTGTGTGTTGTTATGGAGCATTAACGTTGGCCTCTTTCTGCACATCCAGCCTGTGCTGCAGTGAAATCGATTGCCGTTTCTCTGCTGCTTCCCACTCGTGCATCTTCCCGTTACGTAACCTATATTCTAATTTCTCTCTCCCACTTCCCCTCCCTCTAGGTGCGTACGACAAAAAATTAGACAAAAATGTTACAAAGCGACAAAAAAATGGACAAATGACAAAAAAAGAGACAAAAAATGACAAAAGTGAGAAACAAAACAACAAAAAAGTAGACAAACGACACAAACGATACACAAAACAACGAATAAAGCCAAACACGGAATGACAAAAAACAGAAACAAAACATGAGACAAACGACAAAAGTCAGACAAAAGACAACAAAGTCGAGACAAAATATTACAAAAATGAGACGCAATATTACAAAAACGAGACACAAAATGACAAAAAATGAGACAAACAACATGAAACAAAACAAAAAGACAAAAAATATGACAAAAATGTTACAAAAAATGGACAAACGACAAAAACAAGACAAGAAATGATAAAAGTGAGAAACAAAACAACAAAAAAGTAGACAAACGACACGAACGATACACAGAACAATGAATAAAGTGAAACACAAAATGACAAAAATAAGACAAAAAAAATCACAAACGAGACAAGAATGAAAGAGAGACAAACCCACGCCATGAGACAAACGACAAAAGTCAGACGAAAGACAACAAAATCTAGACAAAATATGACAAAAATGAGACAAAATGACGAATAAAGCGAAACAACGCTGACTCGTTGACTTGTAAAACTTTGCTTTGATTCAAGAAACGACTCTGAGGATTAATTTGGAGAAGTCAGGACTCCAGTGAAGAGAATTAGAATTACACTATTATAACAAAATAAATCCAGAATAGAATAGAATAGAATAGAATAGAATAGAATAGAATAGAATAGCTCTTTATTGTCACTGTTACAGAGTTGGTACTCTCCGAATAGCAGCATTGAAAATAGACTATATAACACACCCTAAAATATATACAACATAAGAACAAAATACGGAAACGGTTCATGGTTAGAGACCTGCTCTACATATGATTATTGCACGTGAAATATGGATTGCACTGATAGGAATATTGCACTTGTGATATGTGATATTATCATTCGGGGGGAGGGAGCAGACGTGACAGTTTGGGGATAGAAGCTGTTTCTGAGTATGTTGGTTTTGACTCTCAGTGTCCTGTAACGTCTACTTGAGGAGGGAGGAGAACAGAAAGTGTCCTGGGGGGTCTCTGGTGATTCTCCTGGCTTTCCTCTGAAGTCTGCTGGTGTAAACATCTCTGAGGCGAGGTAGTGTGGTCCCAATCACACGTTGCAGGTCCTTCCTGTCCTCTGCAGGGCAGCAGGTGAACCACCTGTACAGCAGTAGGTCAGGAGGCTCTCAGTGGTGGAGCGATAGAAGTTTATGAGCAGCTTTTGGGGGAGAAGAGCCTGACGCAGCTTCCTGAGGAAGTACAGTCTCTGTTGGGACCTCCCCACCTGGTGTGAGATGTGGGTGGACCATGTGAAGTCTGCAGAGATGTGGACCCCGAGGAAGCTGAAGCTCTCCACCCTCTCTGCCTCCTCTCCATTGATGTAGAGGGCGGAGTGCTCAGTTCGCTCTGATCTTGTAAAGTCCAAGACCATCTCCTTGGTCTTTCCAGTGTTGAGGTTCAGGTTGTTGTGGTGACACCATCGCTGCAGATGCTGGACCTCCTCCCTGTAGGCTGATTCATTGTTGTCTCTAATCAGTCCTATGATGGTGGTGTCATCAGCAAACTTGACGATGGAGTTGCTGGAGTGAACAGGAGAGCAGAGAGTAGAGGAGGGGGCTGAGGACACCCCTGAGGAGTACCAGTGTTCAGGATGAGAGTGGAGGAGATGTAGTCTCTGATCCTGACGTTCTGAGGTCTGTTGCTGAGGAAGTCCAACATCCAGGAGCACAGTGAGCTGCCGAGCCCAAGGTTGCTCAGGTTCAGAACCCGTTTATGAGGGAGAACTGTGTTGAAGGCGGAGCTGAAGTCCACAAACAGCATCCTAACAGGTGTTCCTCCTCCAGGTGTGTGAGGGCTGAGTGGAGAGATGTGATGATGTGATGTGATGGGTTAGCCGTTAGCTGGTGACCCGTTTACCCTGTATGCAAACTAATGTGGATGGAGGTCAGCAGGGATAGCAGCCTTAATATGGGAAGATAAGAGTCTTTCAGAGCATTTGGTTCTGATGGAGGTTAGAGCAACACGGCAACAGTGGTTCAGCTCACTGGGTTCTTCTTCAGCACAGGGACGATGGTGGCTGTTTGAAGGCAGGTGGGGACTGTAGACTGTAGTAGCGAGAGGTTAAAGATGGTGGTGAAAACCTCTGCCAGCTGTTTAGCACATGATTTGAGCACTCTTCCTGTGACACCGTCTAGACCAGGTGCTTTCCTGGTGTTGACTCTGCTCAGGGAGGCTCTGACCTGATGCTGCTGCAGTTGGATGGGGGTGTCGTCCTTCTCTAGAAGAGCAGCAAAGGTGGAGGCCTGTCCGTTGCATTGGTCAAAACGAGTAAAGAACTGGTTCAGAGTGTCCAGTAGGATGCTGTCTCTCGAGTCCGACATTGTCTGACCGTCCTTATAGCTGGTGAGTCTCTTGACCCCCTGCCACATGTTCCAGGCGTTGTTTTTATCAAAGTGTTCCTCAATGCGCTGTTTGTATTTGCGCTTGGCTGTTTTGATGCCTTTCTGCAGGGACCATCGTGCCTCTTTATAAGCCTGATGATCTCCTGATTTGAAAGCAGCCTCCAGCGCTCTCAGCAGAACACCTCACTGTTAAACCACGGCTGTCGGTTTGGGAACACTTTAACAGTCCTTGTTGATGTGACCCTCTCAGAGCAGAAGTTGATGTAGGAGAGCACAGTAGATGTGTGACTCTCCAGGTCTACCCCTTCTGCAAATATCCCCCAGTCTGTGGTCTCAAAATAATCCTGCAGGGCTGAGGTGGCTTCTTCAGTCCATACACGAATTGTTTTTGATGATGGTCTTTGACTGCAAGTCTTAGGTTTATAAGCAGGAATCAGGGACAGAGAGAGATGATCTGAGAGTCCAAGATGTGGCAGGGGATGGCTTTGTAGGCATCTGGAATGTTTGTGTAGACCCGGTCTAGGATGTTACATTCCCTCGTTGGAAAACTCACATTTTTAAAGAATCTTGGCAGTACTGACTTCAGGTTGGCATGATTAAAGTCTCCTGCCGCAATCATAACACAGAATACAGAACATACATGCAGAACATACGTATAATTTGTCTTTCTGCTACTTCCCCTCCCTCTAGGTTCGTACGGCGATCGCCCGAGGAGACATGGTGACGGCAGAAATAGCTTCCCGCGAGGCACGCAACTTCTCCTTCATCAGCCTGGCGGTAGGCATCGCCTCCATCGTGCTGTGCACCATCCTCACCGTGGTGGTCATCATCGCCTCGCAGCACCACGACGATGACTGGGAGCCATAACTCCACGCCGATCTCCTGACGGGGGCACACATTTAGCTAGCTGACTACTCTTGATCGTTTGGAGGAAATAGGAAAATGCACTCAAACTGTTTGTCCGCTCGCTGGCTCCCACCCAACCTGCTGCCATCAAACGCTCACCAACGACCAAAAACCGACCAATCACAGCCGATGTTTCGATGCCAAATGTCAGAAAAGGCCCGATATTTCTGTTAGCACAGCGGCCGCTTTAATATTTACACTCAGATATGAGCTGCGGGACGGAAACAAAGCTCCTCGCATTAACAATTCATACCACACTGATAAATTCATGCTCCCCTTTGCTGATGCAGTTAGACGAGAGGATAGTATTTACGGACCTTCACGGTGAGATGCCATGTTCAAAAAGCTTTATTTAGATCAGTGGTGTCAAACTCATCTTAGTTCAGGTCCCACATTCACTCCAATTTGATCTGAAGTGGGACGGACCAGTAAAATCACAGCATAATAACCTATAAATAACCACAACTCCAAATATTTCCTTTGTTTTAGTGCAAAAAAGTACATTATGAAAATGTTCACACTTAAGGAATTGCTTTTTTTTGACAAAATATTATGACCAACCTGAAATTTCTGAAGAAAAATAAGTTAAATTTCAACAATATTATGTCTCAGTTTATCATTAACACATTACAATTTCCAGATCACAGAGTTTCTATAAAGGAACACAACATTTAGTCATCTGGAACTGAACAATGTAGGATTTAACTTTATGATCAAAACGACAGAAGTGAGACAAAGAACAACAAAAACAAGACAAAATATTACAAAAACGAGACACAAAAAGACAAAAAATTAGACAAACGGCATGAAGCAAAAGAGAAAAAATTAGACAAAAAAGTACACAAATGACATGAACGAGACGGAAAATGACAAAAGCAAGAAACAAAATGACAAAAAAGTAGACGAATAACACAAGCGAGACAAAAAACACACAAAACAATACACAAAACAACGAATAAAGCAAAATATAAAATGACAATAAAGAGACAAAAAACACAAGCGAGACAAAAAGGGAAACACAAATGACAAAAACATGAGACAAACAACAAAAGTCAGACAAAAAAACAACAAAAACAAGACAAAATAGTACAAAAATGAGACACAAAATGACAAAAACAAGACACAACACTACAAAAAATGTGACTGATCAGTATTCCAGAGACTTAACCGTTGCACCACCACTGCCCCACGAGAAGAGACTGGTCTTGAACCAGTAACCTGCAGCTCCATAGGTAAACCCTTCACTCACTGAGCTACAGATCAGATGACAAAAGTATTTCACTTTATGATCAAAACAACTTGTCATGGGCCAGAAATTATTTTAAATTTACAGTTTTACTAATTTACAATCTGCAGTTAATGTCTTCGCTGTAATTTATACACTTTGAGGGCTGGATTGGACCCTCTGGAGGACCGCTTTTGGCCCGCGGGCCTCATGTTTGACACCCTTGATTTAGCTTAAATAAGACACATATTTTAGTCACAAAAATATGTGTGTTTTCTGAAACAGTGTTTATTTCCAGAGTAGTGTTAGAGGGCGATGGATGAAACGTACCAAACAGAGGCTGGACTCTCAACCAAACAGAGTATTTATTTCAGATTGTTTGTGTGGATGAGATGTAACTTATGGATTACATGTTTGTTAATTTATTTGAAATCCGTTATTTATTAAGTTATCCGATATCTACCCACGCATCCATAGTTTACAGTATATCACTAGTTTATTGCCGCTGTCTGACATTTTGAATCCAATCTGATATCTTTAGACAGACGATATTGCAGCTGCTTCCACTCATAGTCCTTCTAGTGCATGATGAGTATAAATTTAAGCTAATGGGCTTTTAGTGCAAAACTAGTTTGTCTCCCAGCTGTTGGTGGGAACATTTCCTGAGATTAGCGTGTGCTGCAGTATTTTTCAAAAAATGTCAAAACAAGACAAGGAGACGACTTAAGTATTTGAGCATTAGGTTTGCAAATATTGTTTATTTCGCGAGTACTTTAGAAGTGTAGTTTTTGTTTTGCACATCTCTCGCTATTTACTCTTTCGGACACTGTTTATGAGACTTTAGTGCAATGTTAGACGTACGAGGCAACATAACCCTGCATGTCATCCTCAGTTTGTTTCCATTCGTCTCAAATATTAAGGCTCTTACAGTGTTTGGTTTCCATAACGTAGTTCTGAACGGCAGGCTGCGGCGTTACAGTACGAACTATGACTTTTCAGGAGTTACGAAATGAATGTTCCCAATAGGAGAGAGAGAAATTATTATTGCCTATACTGTATTGTAGCACTTTCCGCTCTTTATACCCCAGTTTACCCCCTAAACTCTCTCATTTTGTCCTTCTCCTGACCACATGAGTTAATGGACCTATTAACATATCTCTTGTGCGACCCCCAAACCTCTCCCTTCCTGTTCCCTTTCCTCCATTGGTTCCTATGATGATGATATTTTTAAAAGGTTATATAGAGATATTAAAATCTATGAAAAATATGTTTGTTGATGATGAACACAAATAGAAACAATGTAAGCTCAGTTTATACTGTACTTTATTATTGGACTATTAATATTATTTCATACGTATATTATTGGGTTGAAACACATCTAGGCCCATATTTATCACAAAGAGACACATATTTAACCTACAACTAAGGGTTTCTTCCTCCTCATTTGCATTTTATTTTTTGTTTATGTGAAATATTTTGCAAAATGCTAATAATATTCGGAAATTGGAACAAAAAGAAAACCAAAATGGAGCCACCAAATGTTGGTAGTTGGCAATAATAAGCTAAAATTTATGTATTTTGGATTATATTGCTTTAGCTAGTAACATTCATTGTTATAAATTAAAAGAGCCTCCAAAACAGGTCTCAGAAGTTGTTTTCTTTTGTGGATTACAGGCATTGAAAAGCTACTAAACGTCCTAAAAGGCTAATATTTGGGTTAAGTTATATTTCAATATGTGAGAAAACTAGCAATTAGCATTACAAAGTTTAAATAAATAAACAAATTAAGATTCTACAGTGTTATCTAAAATACAAATTTACCTTAATAAATTAAATATTAAGCTTAAAACATTGCAATATAATGGAACATAACACCATGTTCATGTCTAGTCTTAGTTTCCTGTAGGCGTTAGCTTCACTTAGCTTAGCACAAAAACTAGAAGCAGGGAGAAGCTACTAGCTTGACTTTGTAGCAAAATCTGCCCTCCAGTGCTTCTAAATTGCCGTTTTTACACTTTTTGTTTTTACATTTTGACGAGTAAAAGGTGTAATGTGGTAATTAGTGCGCTTTAGAGGTGGATTTTACGACATTTTGACAGAGCTAGGCTAGCTGTTCCTCGCTGTTGCTACGCTAAGCTAACTTTATCGCACAGGTATGAGAGCGGTATCGTTGTTTTCATCTAACTCTGAGCAAAACAAGTAATAAATAAATGTCCCAAACTCAGGAGGAGTAAAATGTCAGCTAAAGCTACTGAGCAGGACTAGCAGGCTAACTCTATCCCCTTCTCTCTGTGTGATAAATAGAGGCCCTGTGGTTTTATTGACATGGTGATATTCAGTGTTAAATGAGGCACAGTGCAGTTTAGTATTGTATTTATTGTACAGAAGGCTCTGTCTGCTGAACAGAGTCTCTCCTGGCATATCTGGTGTATCTGGTGCTTTTTGGTAGGACCGACTGCAGCCGGGAGATGTATTCCTCTTTTTTTTTCTTTGTTTTCTAAGCTAGTAAATGGTTGCTTGTTCAAAGAGCCAAAAAAACAAACAAAAAAACAATGACCTGTGTAAATGTGTTTCTCTTGGGGTTGATTCTGATTCTGTTCATGGCCGTGTTGCACATGCATTGGTTGTTTCTGACTTCAGTTGTTGAATAAAAGAATCATTTTGGGTTGGCTTTTTTTGTGTTGGGCGTCTCGTTCTTCGGTTTTTTTTTCCACCTCTCCATCCTCTCGGTCTCTGTGGCGTCTCCTCTCTCCCTCATCACCGAGATGCTATTTATAGTTGCCCTGGTTTTCTCCTCACTCCGTCTCTTTCTCCTCACTCCGTCTGAACATCAGCTACAGCATCTTTTACTATCTAATGTCGAATCACAGGAAGGTTAAAAAGAAACACCCTAAACCTGCTGTAAACGTGTTAAATCGACCACATGAAGCCCTTCTGTTGGTCTTTTTTCATGCCTTTTTGGTCCAGATTTAACCCTCCTGTTGTCCTCAATTATGGGCACCAAAAAATATGGTTTCCTGTCTGAAAAAAATCCCAAAATTCAGCAAAAAAATCCCCAAAATTTATGAGAATTTGCAAAACATTCAGGAAGAAAATTCCAGTAAAACTTCTAATATTTTTGTGTTTCCTTGTTGTCTCCCTTGTGTTTTTTGTCTATTTTTATCATTCTGTTCTTTTTTTTGTCATTTCTTATCTCGTTTGTGTAAATTTTTTTGTCGCTTTACAACTTTTTTGTCTAATTTTTGTTTTGTTTTCTGTCATTTGTCTCATTTTTGTCATTTTATGTCTCATTTTTGTAATATTTTGTCTTGTTGTTTTTTGTCTGTTATGGTCTGACTTTTGTCGTTTGTGTCATGTTTTTGTGGTGCTGTTCCTGACAATTTAAGAATGTTTTATAACATAGCATGTGGGCTAGGGTTTAAACCTGCAGCACATGTTTTGTTTTTTTTTGTTTTGCTTTGTCCACATTGGCAGCAGTTGTGAATAAAACGCAGACATCTAACCATCTATCCCACAAATTAATCAAAGTCTCACATGGCCCCACAGCACACCTTTCAGTTTCCAGCTCAAAACACTGCAGAGACCATTCACTTCACCTGTATAGTATCTAGTTTAATGGCTCTTCTAAATGGGCTGTTTTGCACTTAAAGCCACTGAGCTGCTGCCTTCAGGACGAACATGCCAGATGACTATTGATCAGTTTGCACCTCAGTCAAATTCTTACTCACTTGTAAAGATTTTTTTCTTTATGCCTCAAAGTTTCTAACCACAAAATGCAAAAAAAATGGATTTTCACTAAATGGGACCTTTTAAATACCCTCAGAATATATTAGTGACTCACAATACACTGGATCACTGCTGCTCTCTGGAGACCAGCTGTAATTACCTCAACAGTCAATTTAAAACCTTTTGATTTTCTCAGCTTTATGGCTTGCTCTCTCTTTCATCCATTTCTTCCATTTGTGTGCAGATGGAGTGGAATTTGCACTTTGAATTGCACATTGTGTCAGAAAAGTGCTGTAAGAGTAAAGTTTTCTCATAATTTATTAACAGCTGTTAAAGCTGTTATGAAACATTTGGAGTATTGGTTAATATAGTTGCATAATTAACTCCTTTGTAGCTCTATTTTGGTCTCCACCACCTCCTAAAGGGAAATACAGTTATGGAAAAATGATCAGACCACCCTTGTTTTCTTCAGTTTCTTGTTCGTTTTAAAGCCTGGTACCACTAAAGGTACATTAGTTTGGACAAATATAATGATAACAAAAACAATAGCTCATCAGAGTTTAATTTCAGAACTGATATCAGACATTTTCCATGGTTTTCTTGATAATAACCAAAATCCCTTCAGTTCTTCCATCAATATCTATGGCATTGTTCTGCCAAAAACAGCATTTAGGATTCCATGTTTTCTTTTCTGTCTGTTTTAGTCCCATGATCCACACAGAAGTTAGTACTGATTCATAGCCATTGTTTTTGATGACTGCATCCATGCGTCTTGGCTGCTCTCCACCAGCTTCTGACATTGTTCTGCTGTCACAGCAGCCCATTCCTGTTGCACTAATTCTAACTAATCTGTTTTGTTTTTGGGCTTGTGCTTCTCCATTTACCATTTGATGTTTTTCCACAGGTTTTCAGTTGGATTTAGATCTGGTGATTGAGCAGCCAAGGCATGGTTCCAATGTTCTGGTTCTCCATCCAGGCTTTAACTGACCTTGTCTTGTTGGAAAATCCAGTCATTGGAGGCAGGAAAGTGTTTTCCAGCTGATGGAAGAACACTGTTTTCAAGAGTAGTCCTGTACATGACCTGGTTCATTTGCCCTGTTCCACCCAGACTGAAACTACCCCAGATGGTCACTGATCCACCCCCATGTTTTACTGTAGGGGCAGACAGTCTGGTTTGTAGCTTCTCCAGGCTTCCTCCTAACCAATGAGTTGGCTGGAGTGGGCATCAACTGAAAACTGGATTCATCCCTGAAGAGAACCTCAGTCCAATCATCAACAGTCCAATCCTTGTGATCCCAGCAAAGACTAACCAGCTTTCCTCTGCCTTTCCTTGATGTAGGGCTTCTTCCTGCCCTGTGTGACTTCAGACCAGCTTCAACAAGTCGCTTTCCAACCGTCCTTGTCCAAAAAGTCCCATTTCTCCACAGTGTCCACTCATTTTAAGGTCCCTTGAGGTCTGAGGATGATTCCTGACAGGAACAGATGAGTGACGGTCATCTGGTGGGTAGAAAGATGTTTCCTGACCAGCTAGCAGTTTGGTAGAACCATGTTGGGATTGTTTTTTCTTGTTGTAATGAACGGCTGTCTTGGAGATCTTTAATTTTTTTGCTACCTGTCTCTCACTCATGCCAATTTCCAGCAGTGCCAAGGTGGCTGACTTTGTGGCTTCACATAATTCTTTTATTTTAGACATTACGTCAGAGCTGACAACTTCTGAGTTGTGCTATGGCTTGAATGTCAGCAGAAAACCACTCTAGGCCTTTGCATGTGCTGCTGATGACATGAAATGTCCTCTTATATACTCTGGAATACAATGAAGCTGAAGCATGTCAAATAGGACATAAAGTATTATGGAATCAGCTGCATTTTTTGTCGTGTTCAGTGTATTCTTCAGGTAATAAACCTTTAGTGGTACCAGGCAATGAAATGAACAAGAATTGTAAGAATGTCCAGGACTGTATATGGCTGTTTAGTTGCTACTTACTGTATTCAGCAGCTGATGAGTCTCTGTGACAGTGATTAAAAATGGTAAATCTGCACCCAAACAATAAACTGAAAGACACTGAAATGCACACGTTGTTATTTGATGCATTGTTTTTATTAAAATATGAATTCTGGCCTTTTTTACATGATAAAAGGTGGCCATCTAACAGACAGGAGGTTGGAGGGGGAAGGTGGGAGCCGAGCCAGCCTGAGTGGAGGATCACAGATGGCCACTTAGCCTCCTGAGGAGATCCGGCGTCTCTGTGATCGTTTAACTCGGCCTCCCCCCGCTTGGCCTCGCTGTGTGTTTTAGTGTCGTCCTGCTGCTGCTTGCCTGGCTGTCAGGGCTGATGTGTAATCTCTGGTGATATTTCAGGATGCTGGGAGGTGAAGTCAGCCTCCTGCAAACACCAGTCGACCTGAAACCACCTGAAACCACAGGTGTGAGGACTCAAAGGCGAGATCTGAGCCTGCCAACCGAAGCCAGCGACTCGTGTTGAAGCTCTTTTTGCATTGTTACGCACCTGCATCAGAGGATTCACTCTGAGTCTCCTCATATTTCCTGACTTTGTCTACAAATTGCTTGTTGGAAGTGGAAAATATTCCTTTACAAATAAAAATCCTCTCGTGTACTGGCTTTATTTTACTAATTTAAGTCACGCTTTCTCTCCTCCACTACTTCTCTCAGACATACTTTGCAACTAATATGCTGCAGATTTAGATTTTATACATAAAACAGGTCATTCATTTTTAAAAAAATGCATTTTTACAAGTTTTATTAACAAACTATTTAAAATTACACAGGGAACTAGGTGAAAATAGCTCCATCATTAAAGCTTGCATCAGAATGCAAAACAATTTAGACTTTCCCATGCTGCTAATATTATCATCCAATTAGTTTTACTAATTCTGCACCAGTTCTATTTTTTCATTATTTTTCCTTATTATCAGCCTTTTGCTCCAATCCTTATAAAAGACAGAAATAGGTTTTAAAGGGAACTCACTGGAATACTTTGAAATTCAAAAGTTCAACCCTTGTGTGTTGTTGGAACACATCAGACTTTTTTTAAAATTTATTTTTGTGACATTCCTCAAAGTTTTTAATTGTCATGTTGAATTTCAAGGTCAGTGGAGTTACCATGTATGATTCTTTAGTGGTAAAAAAAAAACATTCCAAGAAATGTATATATCATCACTTAACTATTCAACCGTAAAATATGTGAGTTTCATCAGCTAACCATAGTTAGCTTTGATGTTTGAAACCACATTCTTCTCCATCTCACTGAGAGAGAGCAACGCCATATTTAACCCTTGTGTTAATGAATCTTAAAATTTGTTCCAACTTGTTGGCAGAAATACTTAATGTAGCTACTCCGGTCTGACGTAAAGAAGGCCACGCTTCATACGGATGTCTTTTGACTTTTTATTCCCTGCAGTCTGCCGACACCTTGAAAACTAAGACAATAAAATACATACAAACATGTCAAAAATATACAACATTTCATAACTTCACGTTTACAATTAGACACACTCCAAACTAGCCTTCTGTCACTAGGTCCGACACGCCAGTACAACAGTGCCAGACAATGCATGTGAACAAATAATAGAAAAAATATAAAAACAAACAAAACCCAAAAGGTCACTTCACCGTGTGCACCACTCAGACCATGTAGAATGCCGTCCTCTGAAGCAACAATGGCGTTCTCCTCTGTAGCCGTGCTGCTATAACCCACAATCCCACACGGGTGACCCCACGCTAAAACGCAGCCATGTGACCTCTTAAAGGCGTACATTCACCTCTTACATTATCAACAATTATAATACAGAATTCAAACACATAAAAAATAAACACAAAAAACAACCAACTTGAAATTCCAAAAATCACTGTCTGTGGACAGTTACACTTAAAGTTTCAGAAGTTGGCCAGAAGGACTCAGTTTTTTCAGAAAATGGACCATCCATCCATCATCTATACACCACTTAATCGTCATCAGGGTCATGAGGGGCTGGAGTCTATCACAGCTGATTTAGGGTGAAGGTAGGGGCACCTGGACAGGTAACAGCCTATCACTGGGCTACATATAGAGACAAACAATCATTGTCACGCCCTCGACTTCAGCTGCCCAGTAGAGGAAGACTCTCCTGCTTTCCCTTTCTCTCTCCTTGGTGGTGTGTTGTAGGCGGACAGGTGTTACCAATCGCAACCAGCAGGATTGGCAGGTGAGCAGGTGGAAGTGTGTTCCAATCCACACTCCTCCCCATAAAAGCCAGATTGTGAACCTCTGCTGTTAGTATTGGCCTTGTTCACTCGAGCTCGGTGTTTTGTATGTGTGCTCTTCCAGGTCAGGTTCCTTCCTGCTCGTCCTTCAAGTCTGGACCGATCTGGAACCACTTTGCTTCTTTGCCACCATGACCACAACCAGGACCTCACCGCTGCAGCACCAACTCTGGTTTGCATCGGCCTCACACCACCTCGCCAGTCCTACCCCGCCATCGCTTCTTACCCTGGGCAGTTATGTTACTCTCTGAGCCAGTCAGTATGTTTTTATTTATAGTCAGACCTGTGTTCTGTTGGTTAGTCCTCTGCAAATTTAGTCAGTAGTTCTAGTATTTCAGTCCTGTGATTGTATCTTTCCTGCCTTGCAAATATTAAGTTCGGGTTGGAATAGTTGGTATTGTTTCGATACGAGTATGTCTGCAGAGCCGGAGGCTACAGCTACAGGGCTGCACCTACAGGGCTGCACACTTCCTTTAAGTTTAGGGCACTTTTTATAGACGGCGCCGCCTATCGCAATAGATGATCGCTAAAGTGCACAATTTACGTTTAAAATTGATGATTTCGCTCAAAATATACTTACAATACAACAGGCTTATTCAGGAAGAATTCTCCGTTCATTTTAACCCCTGTAAGTTTTTCTACACAGCCGGAGGCTGCACTTTCAGGAACACATTGATTGGACCCAGTTTAAGGGCCGCCAACTTCTTCTCGGGCCCCGTTGTTCGTGTTTCCCACTGTGTTGATGCTAAACGAAGTAGCAGCATTTATCGCCATGACGGATGATGGTAACCATGCGAGTACGAACTGAGTCGTTTTATTAGTTTAACTTTATAAAACAAATAAACGTTTGGTTTACAGCGTTTTATTGTTTAACATTATAAACATTTCTGCTGTTTTCATTTGCAGAGCAAAGCTGTTAACCTGCTAAACTGAGAAACAAGCTGTGTTTGAGCTCATCATTAAGTAGCACAGACGACCACTTTTATACAGTGACCGCTACTGTAAAACCAACGCTTAGCTTGTTTGATCATTTGCTTAATTGAGTCCTATCCAGATTTTGGCAGCCCAGGTCCAGGTGATGATAATTAACTACAAGCAGCATATTAATTAACCCTTCACCAGATGGTAAAAGGATGTTAAATGATCTCTGTCTGTCAAGGACATTAAGCAACAACAACCTTCAGTGCAAGTGTTTAATACTAACAATTTTACAGGTTTTATGATAAAGTTGCAGGTATCTGAACTGGTTCCAATTTAAATCAAAGGTGTATCAATTTGTGGATTCCTGTTAGAACTGCTGGTGTTCTACTGGTTCTCTGGCTTAGTTTACCGAGAACCTTTTTGGACCTCTGTTATTAGTTTTTCCACCTGTGACCAGGTCAGATGTCTGCTGTGAAAAAGGTCAAACAGTGAAAGTACTTTTTCTTCATAGTCAGACTTTTCATGATCACAGTTTTTTGTGATGCTGAGACATTTAGTATTTTTAACGCTCAGTTCTGATGTAGGCTTATCCTTCACTCCTTTACCTCATCTACTGTCTACTGTACAGCTTGTATGAAGTTACATCATTACACAGATTGAATCCAAGACAGAACATTTTAACTGTATTGGTCCACCTCCCAGATTAAACTTGATTTATGTTTTTAAAAAACGTTTACACAAAGAAGAAACTGCTCTCTCCAAATGCTTTTGGTGTTTCCACATACCGTTCATTTTGAAGAGAAAGGACACATTTTGAACTCAAATTTTTCTTTCTATTGTCCTACTGCTTTCAGATGGACATGCCTTTGATTCGGAAGTGGTGGTGTCTTCTTCTCATGGAGCGTTTCCAAACAGAGGGGTACGACAACCTGAAACAAAACGTGTATATAAATTTTAGTGGCAAGTTAGGAGTTCACTTTCACTTCATCAAGCTGATGACACACTATCAGTGCCATGTCAGTAGAACATCTGGTAGCTACATTAAGTTCATCAGACTGTGGATGGCAGTCTTTGTTGAGAGTATTTGTGCATGTCATTTTTTTTTTCACCAGTGTATTAGCTTTTTCCCATTATTTATCTTAGATGAATTTTGTTGTTGGTAAGGTACGGCCAGAGGTTTGCTTTCTGGACTAATGAAGCCAGAATCCTGCTCCAGGGAACCCTGAAGCCTGTTTACAGAGTGCCAAGGCGGGGTGCCATCACTGATTAAGTTCCGTTCCATATGCAGGCTGTCACTCAACGCACTGCAAAGGAAACCAGACTGGTGGACTTCATTATCCAGTCAAAGGGAGCTGAGCAGCATTTGGTGGTACTTTGAAAATGTTTCTGTTTTCTCATCATTGCAGACTGACTCATAAAAGATTCACGTAGGGCCTTTGTTAGTAATATTATCAGTGGACGGAACACTTTCTGGCTGTGTTTCAAAAGAATACCTGAATTCCAGAAATTCATTGTTTCTGTACTTTGGTTTGCCCTCAGGATGTACTTAGTGGCAAACGCTCTACTTGGATTCATCAGAAGTCTTGTTGCCAGATGCCTGTCTACCTGGATAGTGAAGAACAACAGGACAAGCTTTTTGCATTCTAAAGACTGTACTGCACAGAACACCAACACAACTGAGCTTCGCAGATGAAGTGCTGTTCATCTGTGATGTTCTCTTTCCAGAGGTAGGCTTTGCCATGTAATATAATTATCCATGTCTGTGCTCCTGCACTTTAATAGGCTAAATAAATAGCACACCTTTCATGGTGCTGTTTCTGTATGTGCCTGTCTAACATGGCTTGCTCTGCTGTAAAATGGTATATGTAAATTATATCATTTAAAAATGAACCATTTTCTTTTGGTAGGCCATCATATATGGCCTGTCTATGCAGGACAATCTGTCCCTGCAGGAGGCTGAGCAGGTCTTCTTCAGTGGTCCAGCTTACCATCAAAGGTGAGGGTAAAGGATGTATTTTTTTAAAATTTACACAATGCACTAAAATGTTTTTGTTTTTTAACTGTTTACTAATACAACTAGTTGCCACCTTCGTTAAAGTGTACCAATGTTTGTGAATGTATCCTTTTTAAGTGTTACCAGTATTTCGGTCAAGCCTGCAGTGATAATGTTGTCTCACTCTTTCAGTGAAGTGGAGGAATTTTGTCAAAGGATTTAAAAAAAGACCTGACGAAAGAAGGCAGACTGTTCAGTTGGTAAGTGGTGCTCATTTCAAAAGGAGGTAGATTGGCATGACATGTTAAAAATAAAATGCATTTTACCAAAGTAAATAAGTGAAATATGTACAGTTTATCAGATATATCAGTGCTATATCTACTTATGCTTATTAATGTCTGTCTGTGTCTCTCTATCAGGAGGAAGTGAGATCAGAGGTTTTGCAGCAGGAGCCATAGACTTGTTGTCTGTGTAGTTTCTCATTCATCCAGGTCATGGTTATCCAAAGTTGTTTGTCTGGAGTGTCTGAAAAACTGAGGAGGATATTCAACAAGCACCAGATCCCCGTTTTTTTTTTTTTTTTTTTTTTTTTTTTTAAAAGCCGAATAGCACACTCAGACAAAGACTGGGCCACCCAAAAGACCCCACACCACACAGTCAGAAGAGCAACCTGCTGTATGCAGTTAAATGCAGCGAGGAATGCTCAGATCTCTACTTGGTAACTTAGTAACTATTTTTGGCTGTGCGATGGAGTCAGATCTGTTCTGTTTGTTGTTATTGTGCCCTAGTGGTTGTTTTGTGTATTCATTCATTTTTGTTACCTGAGGGAAAGAGGAAGTGAGGTCATGCTCATGAGGTCACTTCCTTCCTTCGCCTTCCTTGCCTTTAAAAGCCAGTCAGTGGCAGTCACACCTGTTTTGCATCTGTTACCATCCACGCCTTCAGTTTGAAAATGGCTTCATCTGTAAGTTCTGTTTGTTTCTTATTATGAAAGCAACATGTGTGTATTATTAATTTGAAATGTCATTTGCAAATAGGTCATTTAAGATATCGGTTGATTTCATTTATAGGCCACGTTCTTTGTGATGCTTTGGATTGTATATGCCTCTTAATCAGTATGTTTGTAGGAGATGTTTGTTTGCAGATTCATTAAGAAATATTATTTTGGTGTTTTGTGAACACAGTCTGTTTATATGCGTTATACTGATGCAATGTTTTGTTTATCTCTGTTTTTGTACGTAGTTTCACACTTTATTCTGATTAAACTAGCCAACTCAACACATGGCCTGTTCCTTGGAGTTTGATGAGGAGAGTGTTTAGCTGTCTGTATAGCTGAGTAAACGTTCATGGGGACAACACTTAGCGAGGACAGAACAGGCTGATTTTGGTCATTTATTTGTCTCAATGTTAATTTAGTGAGTTTACTGGTCATTTTTCATCTTTTGATGGCTGTTTTTGCTTTGCTTGACTTTATGGGTCATTTTGCAGCATTTTATGCTTGTTTTTGGTCATTTTTTTTGGTCTCATACTGTTCATTACGTGACCTAAGTGGTGATTTTTAAAAGTCTTTTTCTGGTTATTTTTGCTTGAGTCTGGTTTGTTTTGTGCCACATTTGAAGTGTTTTCCATCTCTCTGTAACAATAAGTTGACTTTAAAGGCAGAATGTGAGAGGAAGCATTCATGTAAAAGTGTATTTGGAGCAGAATCCAGCCTTTCATTCATGAACTGCTCTCTCAGCAATCACCGACTAGCAGGCGCAGTCCCCAGACACAGGGAGTGTGACATCATCAGTCCATTTAACACCCACAGTTTAAACAGCTTTAGTAGCTCTCCTCCGTGATTCTCTGTCATGGTTTTATCTTCATCACACAACTGTCTCCAAGTTTTGTCCTCAAGCAAACATGAAAACTGTCCTGAACAACAAACAACAAACAACCACACAACCATTTATTTCCAGTTTAGTGCTTGACTTTTAATTTCCCAAGATTCTTTGCGTCCGCGGCTCTTCTTCTTTCATTATTTTATCGGTTGGTAAACAGTGAAGTGTGCCTCCTTAGCGCCGCCAGCTGGTTGGAGTTTGGACCACAACATCTCTATATACTGTACTCCAGATAAATACTGCAGTAAATGATGGACACTATAGGTTAAATACTGCAATAAATACTGAATACTACATGTAAAATACTGCAGTAAATGATGGACACTCCAACTGAAATACTGCAGAATATTACATAGAATATTACAGCTGGACATTAATGACTTTAGTGCTCATTTTTCATCTTTATATTGATATTTTGGTGTCATTTTGGTCATTTTTTTGTCTCGTTTAATTTAGTGACTTTAGTAGTCATTTCTTATCTCTCTGAATATTTTTGCTTCAGTTTGGTCATTTTGTGCCTCATATTGTTACTTTAGCGACTTTAGTGGTCATTTTGCACGTTTTTATGGCTATTTTGGTTCAGTTTGTTCATTTTTGGTCTCGTATTGTTACTTTAGTGACTTTAGGGGTCATTTTGCATGTTTTTATGGCTATTTTATTATTCAGTTCATTTTTTGTCTCATATTATTATCATAGTAGAGGCTCATGGGTAACGTGGTTCTGAGGCAGCCAGGAGCAGAGGCTCATGGGTAACGTGGTTCTGCGGCAGCCAGGAGCAGAGGCTCATTGGTAACGTGGTTCTTAGACAGCCAGGAGCAGAGAATCATGGGTAACATGGTTCTGAATCAGCCATGAGCAGAGGGTCATGTTTAACGTGGGTCTTAGGCAGCCAGGAGAAGAGGCTCATGGGTAACGTGGTCCTCTGTTTCCAGTCTTTATGCTAAGCTAGGCTAACAGTTCTAACCTCTTTCCAGTCTTTATGCTAAGCTAGGATAGCTGTTTTCCTCTGTTTCCAGTCTTTATGCTAAGCTAGGCTAACAGTTCTAACCTGTTTTGTCTTTCTGCTAACCTAGGCTAACAGTTCAAACCTGTTGTGTCTTTCTGCTAACCTAGGCTAACAGTTCCCACCTGTTGCCAGCCTTTGTGCGAAGGTAAGCTAACAGTTCCCACCTATTTCCAGTCTTTGCTAAACTAGGCTAACAGTTCTAACCTGTTTCCAGCCTTTGTGCAAAGCTAAGCTAACAGTTCCCACCTGTTTCCAGTCTTTGCTAAACTAGGCTAACAGTTCTAACCTGTTTCCAGTCTTTGTGCTAAGCTAAGCTACCTTGGAGACTATTTGTCTGTGAGTAAAACGTGTACATAAGCACAAATAGAAATTTCATGTTAGAAGTTTGTCATAATTTGTCAAGTAGTTGAAATATGTCATACAGTGTTGTTAGAAAGCCCTCATATTTTGATCATGATGTTGTATGGGTTGCGTTATAGTTGTATTTCCTCCCTTGTTGAGCTAATCGGATGTTTGTGTTTTTTTACGTAATGTCCTTGAACGCACCTCGTGTGTGACGTAGCTTTTCTCCATGTTGCAGCACAGTTGTTAGCTAGTTCTCTCCTGTGCACATGTCTGAACTGGATGCATGTTGCATTTTTTTCTTCCTTAACCTGCTGTGTGTAAATGATGAAGGTGAGTGGTCATGTGTTCCACCAGTAGAGCATGATTATGCACTGTTTAGTGTTACTTGTTGATCGTTTAGCGACACTTTACAGGACGGACGTTAGCTTAGCAATTAGCCCACCATGTTGTCTGTCCGAGCGGGTTTGGCTACATTGCTACCGTCATGTGATTGAAATGCTGAGCCATGCATAATATTTTGCCCTTCGTTATTGTGTTTATGTGCATTTGTGTTACTGTTTCATAGTATAATTATTATTGTGGTTACATTTATGCTGAATGTCTTACTGATTCAGTATTCCTGTTTGTGATGTTTCAGAACCACAGCTAGCCACAGTTATCCACAAGTAGCCACAGTTGTCTACCAGTGCAGCACAGAGTTATCTGCAACAACAATAAACATCATTAACCTGGAAAGTCTGGCTGCCGTGTTCACTCAACTCAACTCAACTCAACTCAACTCAGACCGACAAATTCTTCAATGGAAACTCTATGGTAAACTAAATGTGAGAAATCTATAAAAATACTGATCAGGTCTCCTTCTTTAAATCAAAATACCATTACTTACATTCAATAAAAACAATTTAAACCACAAAACAGATGGTAAAACCAAACTAACACAATCATTTATACACATAGAAACAAAAATGTACTGCACCAAACATTTCCTACCAAATTCATGTGACAGCAATCCTACAAATCTGAATAACAACTTTATCTACTACCCAACCACACTTACTATCATATTATTCATGATTGCCACAAACAATTTATTAGAAACAACAACCGCTAACTAACATCCAAACAAATTTCATAAGCACTATATATATTGCAAACATATAATACCTGTAAACCATTTGTATGAATATGTTCTATTTGCACACAATTGCATCCCTCTGATAACATGCACACAATCTCTACCATAACCCAATAAAATCCCTTCACATAACTTTATCATTTTTGGCATAAATAAAAGTGTAACTGGCACACTTACAATTTCATACTCTAAACATGGACTATGAAAAACAACACCACTGCAACACAGACTTCATACCACACAACAAACTCAAAAAGATTTTCCTATACTTTTATGTCATTACCACTAAAACTGTCTTTCATATTAAAACTTTCCACAATCTAACCATTTAACATCATTACCTAATTTCAAACACTAAACTAATTTTGTTCTTTTCTACAAACAACTAATCTGCAGTACAATTAATACCACTATTTAATTGACAAACAAGGCCTCTTCCCATCACACTCAAAAGTGTTCCTACAAGAATCACATACAATGTTCCACATCTAATCCTGCTTTTGAAACATAAACTTGATCAAAAATTATTTTACTTATGGGGTGCCTGAAACTCCTACAACAAACACAAACAAACCAAAAAAAAAAAAGAAACTCCTACAACAACCATTTGAGAACTAGCAATGCAAACATTATCAGTGAAACATAGAGCAGAAAATATACCTCCTTTATCAATTAATATCTCCAATTTAATTACATAATAATGCACAGCATTTCACAGACAATCTTCTTCTCTGTTCGCAGTTGCCTGCTAATCTTGATTTGGAAGTAGAGGCTCGAGGAAATGGACAAGGAATACTAGAGGTATTATCACGATACATAAGAATGGACTTGTAGAATGTTGTAGAATGACATGAATGGAGTATGGGGTTACTAACCAAGACTGACCTCATTCGAGTCTCACTTTCATGGCGTGCTGAAACCGCAACAATCCATTCTAAATGTATTTCAGAAATATCACAAAGACCTTGCCGCTAAGGGCTTTGTTTATGAGTACAATACTTATACGCTACTGTCTGCTTTTCCTCTTATGTTTGTTTGTTGTTTTCTCCTCTGTGCCTCTTACATGTGGTTTTCTTTCCAGTACAGGGAAAGACGACCACGGGTTGTGACCTATTACAATCAGCTGCATGAGGTGGAAGAGAAAATGCCCCGCAAGCACTTTGATCTCGACGTCACTTTTGAAGGATCCAGCGGTAGATCAAATTCTCACACTATATCACATATTTTACACGACGTCCTTCAGACGGGTGACAAATTAAAGCAAATGCACTTTAACAAAAAAAAAAAAAAAACAAAGCATTTTGACTGCTGACCTGAGTAAATTTAGTAAATTGAATTTATAAAACACTCGCGTACAATCTCTTAAAATACATACGTTTTGCATACATCACAATGCAAGGACTGTGTGTGCTCATCTTCAGGGACTTTTTGTTCGTATTATTTTTGTTAAGATCAAATGAATACATGATTGTTAAGATCAAAATAACACGTTGGAGCATAATTACATCAAATACACTATTACATACGCTCTAGCCCACCATATAATATATACAGCTGTACATTAATTAATGCTTTGCTGCTGTCCCGGACCAGAAAAGCCTCCAGCAGATGTAGAAAAGTCAGACAAGATCAAGTAGTTGTTGTTGTTGTTGTTATACGTGTACACGACTGTGCAAAATGTTAGATCGGCAGCAATATCGACTACCTTATTACAAATTGCAGGGCACAGTTTCACAGCTTTGGGTAGTTCAAAATATCTTGTGCCAGTTCCTCTGTGGACTGACACTCTGTACATTATCTGATAGGTACTTTATTCATTCCCTTAGGGAGATTCAAGGTATGCATGAGCTCACGTGTTACATAGAAGATAGAGGGCCACTGTGCGAATGAGCATGCAACAGACATCCCAAATCTGCCTAAAATGCTGGTATTTACAGAGGTGAGCTTAAAAAACTGTTAATATTTACAATAAAGTGCAAATTGGTGTTATTTGCAATAAAAATAGAGCATGATAAGAGTTCATAATACAATAAATATAGCATTTGAAGTACAAACGATGTCAGAGCTCTGTGGAAGAACATCTGTTGGTCTGCTGCTGCAGGTACATCTGTTAGTCTGCTGCTGCAGGTAGTTCTTCATGGATTCTTGGTGTGCCTCAGTAAAGACTGATTCCTCTGGTTTTTCTTTCAGACTCATTTTAAAATGCTGCTGCTCACATGCTCAAAGACTTTAATCTGATCAGTGACTGATTGTACGTTATGCCTTTACATGAACAATGTGACAGCAGCTGATTATAGTCCTATAGTCATCGTGCCCTTTGTCAGCGCTGTTCTTTTTCTCATTCACAGCAGGGCTCTAGGACCCGGAGACGTCAGGATGGTGGTTCTTGATATCAGTCTACCAACTGGATTCACCCCAGAAAACTCTGACCTGGAGATGGTAATCACCTTCTAGTGCTAGTGCAGAAAAATCTGAAAGCTTGTGTCAATGGTGTATTTAAGTGTCTTTAAAATGAATGTAGTATTTTAAATAAAAGTTTGTAAAAAGTTTACTACATCATGATAATGACCTTCTAATGGATGAGACATGAATGATCGCATGTTTAGGGCGGCGGCGTTGCTAACTAGCTAACAGCTGACTCTGTTTATGTGTGTGTCCAGCTGTCCAATTCAGTGCATCGTTACATCAGTAACTTCCAGATTGTAGACAACCTGAGTGACAGAGGCTCCCTGATCATTCACCTGTTCAAAGTAACATCACTGTATTTATAATTGTTATTCTATGTCATATCATTTTATGTTATTCATATGCTTTTCTTTTTTTCCAAGAAGCAGGTTTCTCAATGCTCAGTAAATAAGTCTTTATGACCACAGTCAACAATCTGAGGCAGTTTTAGGCTATTACACAAAACCGGCTTATTGGTACCAAAGCCACGGTTCAGAACTCAGACTTGCTAAATCGGTGTTGGTGTAGTGCAGTGTAGGGCTGCAGCCAGAGTACTGACGATAGTTAGCAAGAGAGATCATATTTCTCCTATGCTGGTTTCTCTTCATTGGCTTCCTGTGAAATGTAGAATAGAATTCAAAATCCTTCTTCTGACATATAAAGCTCTTAACAACCAATCTCCATCGTATCTTAAAGACCTGATAGTACCATATTATCCTAGCAGAACTCTTCGCTCTCAGACTGCAGGCTTACTCGGAGAAGCGACCTGTAACTTCTCTCTAAAAGTAGAATGTGAGGCGGAGCCTTCAGTTATCAGCTCCTCTCCTGTGGAACCAGCTCCCAGTTTGGGTTCCGGAGGCGGACACCCTCTCTAATTTTAAGACCAGGCTTAAAACCTTCCTTTTTGACAAATCTTATAGTTAGGACTGACTGGGGGACCCTGAGGGGGTCAGCTGGAGTCTTCCTCTTGGACGTCCCTCAGTTCTGCCCCTAGTTCTGCTGCTACAGGCCTAGGCTGCTGGAGGACCTCTCTGGATGCACTGAGCCCTTCTCTATCTACCATTATATTTAATATACAGTATATATACCATTATTGCATTACACTCACTCTGTTTCTCCCTGTGTCCTTTCTCCGAGTGTCCCTGATCCCAGAGCTGGATGCTTCAGATCTGTGGTGGTTCTCCCACCAACTGGCCTAATCTCCATCTGTGGGATGCTGCTGCTGCTGACCTTCCTCCAGCCCACTGCTTCCAGCTGCCCATTTCCATCAATCTACTCTGCATCACCCTCACTATACTTGATTTGCTCGTCTACATATTTTTGAATTTACCACCAGCTATATATGTAGTATATTTAATGCCAGAGCCATACACCGTAGCAGTAAACTATAATCAGTTTCCAGCCCAGAGGGATATATGCGCAGATTTTTTTAAATACCATGTAGAAGACTATATACAGGAAGATGAGGTATCAGTTCTTGCACATAGATATACAACAGTCCTTTATTACTCCCCAGGTTAGGGGAAATTTCCAGTGTTAGAGCAGCAAAAATCTTTCAGAGCAGCACTAACTACAGTTTGCTACAGTAAAGATAATAATTATAATAACAAGAATATATACAAGAATGAAAAATGAATAAATACAGTATTACTACACTATAAGTGACATCAGCATAAAGTGGCTTGTGGAATACATGTAATTGTAAAAGTGCAGAAAATGCCAGCCGTGCAAGGAGTTGTGGAGATTTTCTCAAAACAGGTGAGTCCTGTGAATATGACCAAAATATGAGGGTTAGGGTTAGGGTTAGGGTTAGGGTTAGGGTTAGGGTTAGGGGTTAGGGGTTAGGGTTAGGGTTAGGGTTAGGGTTAGGGGTTAGGGTTAGGGTTAGGGTTAGGGTTAGGGGGTTAGGGTTAGGGTTAGGGTTAGGGTTAGGGGGTTAGGGTTAGGGTTAGGGTTAGGGTTAGGGGGTTAGGGTTAGGGTTAGGGTTAGGGTTAGGGTTAGGGTTAGGGTTAGGGTTAGGGGTTAGGGTTAGGGTTAGGGGGTTAGGGGTTAGGGTTAGGGTTAGGGTTAGGGTTAGGGTTAGGGGTTAGGGTTAGGGTTAGGGTTAGGGTTAGGGTTAGGGTTAGGGTTAGGGTTAGGGTTAGGGTTAGGGTTGGGTTAGGGTTTGGGTTTGAGGTTAGGGGTTCCTACTTTAATTGCACAGGCCTGCTAACTAGGAATTAAGGTAGAAGATAGTGCATGTGTGTCTGCATGCCTATTGGGATGTAGTTTATGTATGGCTGTAGTAGTGGTGAAAGTAGTGGCGTGATTGTAGTAGTAACTTATGTGAAGTAATGATTATTAAGAAATGTGTATGTTGTGTGTGTGTGTGTGTGTGGGGGGGGGGGGGGGGGGGGTGTTTTTTTTGTTCTTTGTAAGTCCATATTTTTAGGGTTAAGGTTAGGATTAAAGGTTAGGAGTAGAGGTTAGGGTTGAATATAGGATTCGGGTTAGGGTTAGGGATAAAGGTTAGGGTTAGATTTAGGTAAAAGGTACAGGGTTAGGGTTAGGGGTTGGGATTTAGGGTTAGGATCATAAGTTTAGTTGACTGCACCAGTTATTAAAGATCTGTTTGGCTGTGGATCGGGTCCAATGGATGTTATCTCGTTCTGTGAAAAAAGTATCATGTGGAATTTCTGTTAGAATAGAATATTGTGTTGCCATGGTATTATTGATTAGTTTGAGATTGCTTTGTTGTGTTGGAGTAAGTTTGGATGAGTAATTTATGATTGGGAAGTAAATGTCTGCATTAGGGAAAACCATCTCTGCTGTCCTGAAAAGTGTTTTAAGTTGTTTAATGGAAGTTTGTTTTGCATCCTGGTCCTTGTTGTTGATTCCAATGGAAAAGACAACTATTTGAACTGATGGGTCTGGTGGAGTTTTTTTGCAGATCTCTTGAAAATGATAGCTGTTAGCTCCCGGATAGCTATCCAGTTGGACCTGTGGGTAGTTATGTGGGGGAATTCTGTTAATATTAGAGTCTCCTAAAATGAGAATTGGTTTAGTGGCTTTGAATGACCAGGCTGCAATTTTCCTGTTAGAACCAACCAAATGATAGTTGGGTCTGTATTTGCCAGGAGGAGAAGAAAGCAGTGGTACTGTTCTGGAGGGAGAGTAGAAGTCAGTCTGAAGGGCGTGAGATGTAGTAGCTGTGCTCAAGGGGTTAGAGTCCAGGTTCCGTTCTACAGTCTCCAGAGAGGGGAAAAATTTGAAATTTTGTGCGAGTGAGGGGGTACAGGGAGTGTCAGGAATTAGCTCTGGTAGAGTAGTTGAATCTGAAGGGGAAGTAGAATTAAGCAGAGTGAAGGGGGCATTCTGATTCAAGGGGCTAGACTTAGCGCCAGCATCAGGGGGAGAGGGAAGAACATGAATTTGCTCTGTGACAGAAGATGGGGTTGCATTAGTCAGAGGGGGGAGGTTGGTAAAAGTAGTAGTAGTAATGTCAGGTCTGTAAGTAGATAGAGTACCACCTTCTTGGTCTCCTGAATGTAAATCAGATGACAAAATGGAAGGAGGTGGAAATACATTATCTGTATTAAGCGTATGTGATGCCTGGTAGGTCTGCTGTGGAAGCGGAGGCCCACCAGATGGAATTTTTAAGGAGGGCTCAGGTTGGGTTTCGCTAGTGGCACGAGTAGCCTTTAGCTGCCCACTCATCATGTCTGCCTCTCCTAATAGTGGAGTTTTGTCTTTAGGTGGGATCCGCTGCCCAGCCTGGCCAAACCGGAATTCGGCATCACCTGTTTGGGATGATTGAGAAGAGGTGAAAATATTATCAGAAGTGACCACAGAAACATTCGAGTGACTATTCAGAGTGAGAGTGTGTAAGTTGGAAATTTCACTTGGTCTTCTACAGGGAGGGATAATTTGGGCCTCCACCGTAATAGTCCGTTTAGTGCTCAAAGGTGTAGGGGATATATGTTGAGCAGGATAAATGGGGGATATCTGTGGGGTAGAAAGGTCATTTTGTATTTCCTGATTTGGTAAGGGATCCCAAAAAATTCTTTTGGTTCTTTGTGGTAGAGGTGTTGAAGAGGTTGGTTCGACAGAAGTCTGTTTAGCCTGTGTAGTTGTCTGGTCGTCCTCCATGTTTGGTCCTGTTTGTACCAGGGAGTGTGGAATATATTTTTTTATTGTATAAATTGGTTGTTTAGTGTCACTTAGGTCTTGTTTGGGGTCTGTTAGAATATTTTGTTGAGTTTCCTGAAGAGGGCTTGTTTGTATAGTCCTAGTTACTTTCGTCACGGTGGTTGTTTGTGGGAATAAGTGTGGGCCTAACGGCTCAGGCAAAGGTGGAAATAAATCCTCGTCCGGTAGTTCAGGAATAACCGGAAGTGAGTTTTCCAGCTTGTTTCTAGTCCTGGAACGGGGTGGATACGTGTTATTTTTATTTAAAGTTGTTATTTCTTTCTGGTCCATCTTCAAAATGTGATGGACCTTTGTTAGTGTATCTTCTGTTAGTCTAGTTCCGTATCGTTTGCCAGCCCAGCCAGTAGCTATCTGTAAGGCCAATTTATTTTGAAGAGCAGTTGTAGTGAAAGTAGATATAGTTTGACTATAGTGCTCATGTAATATTTCCATGTTTGTTTGCATCCAGTGTGTTGTGTTAATTTGTATTTTCTTCTTTGTGTCTTCTGTTGGCGTGGATGGTTTAATGAAATCTGTTAATTTATTTACTTGTCTTGTCATGCCCAATGGAAAATTGCCTGTGGCCAATGCTTTATCCACCGTGTTTTTATGGTGTACTGCCTGTATTAATTTGAAATATTGTTTGCTTATATTCCTAGTCGTTTCATCTGGAGGCCCTGAAAGTGTTTGATAATGTTGCATGAATTGTTGTCCGTGTGGGTTTAATGGTGTATGGTAATGTTGTGTATAGTGTCTCTTGCGTTGTCTAATGGTTGTTATATTCGTGTTAATATTCATCAAAGGTTGTGGTGTGTGATTATGTCTAGTGGGGTTGTGAAGAGCATCATTTTCCGGCCTGCTCCTGTGCACGGTCCTGCCTTGTGACCAAAAATGGTGTATCATTTAGGTGTTGGTGCTCTTACCTGAGGGAATTGGTCCAAATAATATCAGAAAGTAGGCCTGGTCGGTTGAGATTTTCCACTGGATGTCTGTCCGGTGTTGGGCAATCAGTTGTCCAAGTCAGATAGTTGCAAGATGGATCCTGATCTTCTCCTGGAGAACAGTAATCCTGTAGCAAAGACTTTCTGGAAAGTTTTTAGTTTAGAAAGCAATGTCTTTCAATGCGCCATGTCCTCCTCCCGGCTGGCAGAGCCCTCCACCAATGATAGAAACTAACTTTATTAAGTAATTTGAGTTAAAAAACAATCCAATAAAAAGCAATTCACTTGCAAAGTAGAAATATTCTACAGGCTAGATGACGTGCAAAAGAGCAAAAACCTGTTCCCTGACGTTTCGCAGGGTTGCTGCTTCCTCAGAGGGATAGTGTGGAAAAGATGCTGCTGTGTTTTAAATAACAGTTGAGGGAGGTAATTAGCAGACCTGCCCCAAGTGTCAAATAAACCAATGAGAGGGGTTCTGTCTAAATTGGTTGGCTGTGGTTGGTTGATAGTTTTTTTCAAATTTGAATTTTGGAGGGAAATTCTGTGTAGTGTTCTGATAGGTCAATGGTGAGAGGCGTGTCCCAATTCGGGAGGGAAAGTAAGTGATTGGTGCAGATATGTCAAGGTCCACTGATGTGGAGTTCCCAAAGGGGATTGATTATACAAGGATTGCCATGGTCTAATGGATAGAGCCATGGCCCTTCACCTGGGAGGGCAGGGTTCGATTCCCCCAACATCAACTTTTGGTAAAGATGTAAAAGAGTGTCTAAAGTCAACTTGATCTCAGAGTGGGTAAATTAAATGTGATAGTGGTGTTTTTGGACTAAGTTTTTAGAGGAAAATCGTGTAGTATTCTACTCGGCCCATAGGGAGGGATATGTTCTAGAAGTGGTTTTGTATATTGAGTGGATGATTATGGATTACTGAGGGAGTTTGCTAATAGAATATGTCTAGTCTAGTGGACAGAGCCGTGGCCCCTCACCTGGGAGAGCAGGGTTCAAACCCTGCGCCGCCAATTTTGCAAGGGTGCCATGGGATGGCCACCGGAAGCTAGATCTCAAAATGGAGTCCTGGAATAGGTGTCTACTATTGGTTAGAAAGGTACATCAGTATTTAGTTTCAATCCAGATATCAGTAAATTCTTAATAGAATGAGTTGAAATTCAGGACACGCCTCATGCTCATGAATAGAGCTAGTGTATGTGTGTTTGTGATGGTTATGTAGTGTATGTGTCTGTATGGATGTGAGGATACCTATATGCGCCTGTCATGGGTTAGTAATGTATGTGTATATGTGCAACTGCGGTGTTATGTGGTGGAAAGATATGTAAGGTGTGTGTACTACTGTAGCCGTAGATGCGTGCGCGGCTGCACATAAAAACATACGCACATGCATACACACATGCACATATACACACCCCCACATACACATGTATGTGTGTGTGTAAAAAGAAGACTACCATATTTTTATAGAAGATCGTTTTTGGTTATAAAACCAGGTTAGCGGCACGGGCTGGGTTTAGGGTTGGGTTAGGTTTGGGTTTGAGGTTAGGGGTTCCTACTTTAATTGCACAGGCCTGCTAACTAGGAATTAAGGTAGAAGATAGTGCATGTGTGTCTGCATGCCTATTGGGATGTAGTTTATGTATGGCTGTAGTAGTGGTGAAAGTAGTGGCGTGATTGTAGTAGTAACTTATGTGAAGTAATGATTATTAAGAAATGTGTATGTTGTGTGTGTGTGTGTGTGTGGGGGGGGGGGGGGGGGGGGGGGGGGGGGGGAGTTTTTTTTGTTCTTTGTAAGTCCATATTTTTAGGGTTAAGGTTAGGATTAAAGGTTAGGAGTAGAGGTTAGGGTTGAATATAGGATTCGGGTTAGGGTTAGGGATAAAGGTTAGGGTTAGATTTAGGTAAAAGGTACAGGGTTAGGGTTAGGGGTTGGGATTTAGGGTTAGGATCATAAGTTTAGTTGACTGCACCAGTTATTAAAGATCTGTTTGGCTGTGGATCGGGTCCAATGGATGTTATCTCGTTCTGTGAAAAAAGTATCATGTGGAATTTCTGTTAGAATAGAATATTGTGTTGCCATGGTATTATTGATTAGTTTGAGATTGCTTTGTTGTGTTGGAGTAAGTTTGGATGAGTAATTTATGATTGGGAAGTAAATGTCTGCATTAGGGAAAACCATCTCTGCTGTCCTGAAAAGTGTTTTAAGTTGTTTAATGGAAGTTTGTTTTGCATCCTGGTCCTTGTTGTTGATTCCAATGGAAAAGACAACTATTTGAACTGATGGGTCTGGTGGAGTTTTTTTGCAGATCTCTTGAAAATGATAGCTGTTAGCTCCCGGATAGCTATCCAGTTGGACCTGTGGGTAGTTATGTGGGGGAATTCTGTTAATATTAGAGTCTCCTAAAATGAGAATTGGTTTAGTGGCTTTGAATGACCAGGCTGCAATTTTCCTGTTAGAACCAACCAAATGATAGTTGGGTCTGTATTTGCCAGGAGGAGAAGAAAGCAGTGGTACTGTTCTGGAGGGAGAGTAGAAGTCAGTCTGAAGGGCGTGAGATGTAGTAGCTGTGCTCAAGGGGTTAGAGTCCAGGTTCCGTTCTACAGTCTCCAGAGAGGGGAAAAATTTGAAATTTTGTGCGAGTGAGGGGGTACAGGGAGTGTCAGGAATTAGCTCTGGTAGAGTAGTTGAATCTGAAGGGGAAGTAGAATTAAGCAGAGTGAAGGGGGCATTCTGATTCAAGGGGCTAGACTTAGCGCCAGCATCAGGGGGAGAGGGAAGAACATGAATTTGCTCTGTGACAGAAGATGGGGTTGCATTAGTCAGAGGGGGGAGGTTGGTAAAAGTAGTAGTAGTAATGTCAGGTCTGTAAGTAGATAGAGTACCACCTTCTTGGTCTCCTGAATGTAAATCAGATGACAAAATGGAAGGAGGTGGAAATACATTATCTGTATTAAGCGTATGTGATGCCTGGTAGGTCTGCTGTGGAAGCGGAGGCCCACCAGATGGAATTTTTAAGGAGGGCTCAGGTTGGGTTTCGCTAGTGGCACGAGTAGCCTTTAGCTGCCCACTCATCATGTCTGCCTCTCCTAATAGTGGAGTTTTGTCTTTAGGTGGGATCCGCTGCCCAGCCTGGCCAAACCGGAATTCGGCATCACCTGTTTGGGATGATTGAGAAGAGGTGAAAATATTATCAGAAGTGACCACAGAAACATTCGAGTGACTATTCAGAGTGAGAGTGTGTAAGTTGGAAATTTCACTTGGTCTTCTACAGGGAGGGATAATTTGGGCCTCCACCGTAATAGTCCGTTTAGTGCTCAAAGGTGTAGGGGATATATGTTGAGCAGGATAAATGGGGGATATCTGTGGGGTAGAAAGGTCATTTTGTATTTCCTGATTTGGTAAGGGATCCCAAAAAATTCTTTTGGTTCTTTGTGGTAGAGGTGTTGAAGAGGTTGGTTCGACAGAAGTCTGTTTAGCCTGTGTAGTTGTCTGGTCGTCCTCCATGTTTGGTCCTGTTTGTACCAGGGAGTGTGGAATATATTTTTTTATTGTATAAATTGGTTGTTTAGTGTCACTTAGGTCTTGTTTGGGGTCTGTTAGAATATTTTGTTGAGTTTCCTGAAGAGGGCTTGTTTGTATAGTCCTAGTTACTTTCGTCACGGTGGTTGTTTGTGGGAATAAGTGTGGGCCTAACGGCTCAGGCAAAGGTGGAAATAAATCCTCGTCCGGTAGTTCAGGAATAACCGGAAGTGAGTTTTCCAGCTTGTTTCTAGTCCTGGAACGGGGTGGATACGTGTTATTTTTATTTAAAGTTGTTATTTCTTTCTGGTCCATCTTCAAAATGTGATGGACCTTTGTTAGTGTATCTTCTGTTAGTCTAGTTCCGTATCGTTTGCCAGCCCAGCCAGTAGCTATCTGTAAGGCCAATTTATTTTGAAGAGCAGTTGTAGTGAAAGTAGATATAGTTTGACTATAGTGCTCATGTAATATTTCCATGTTTGTTTGCATCCAGTGTGTTGTGTTAATTTGTATTTTCTTCTTTGTGTCTTCTGTTGGCGTGGATGGTTTAATGAAATCTGTTAATTTATTTACTTGTCTTGTCATGCCCAATGGAAAATTGCCTGTGGCCAATGCTTTATCCACCGTGTTTTTATGGTGTACTGCCTGTATTAATTTGAAATATTGTTTGCTTATATTCCTAGTCGTTTCATCTGGAGGCCCTGAGAGTGTTTGATAATGTTGCATGAATTGTTGTCCGTGTGGGTTTAATGGTGTATGGTAATGTTGTGTATAGTGTCTCTTGCGTTGTCTAATGGTTGTTATATTCGTGTTAATATTCATCAAAGGTTGTGGTGTGTGATTATGTCTAGTGGGGTTGTGAAGAGCATCATTTTCCGGCCTGCTCCTGTGCACGGTCCTGCCTTGTGACCAAAAATGGTGTATCATTTAGGTGTTGGTGCTCTTACCTGAGGGAATTGGTCCAAATAATATCAGAAAGTAGGCCTGGTCGGTTGAGATTTTCCACTGGATGTCTGTCCGGTGTTGGGCAATCAGTTGTCCAAGTCAGATAGTTGCAAGATGGATCCTGATCTTCTCCTGGAGAACAGTAATCCTGTAGCAAAGACTTTCTGGAAAGTTTTTAGTTTAGAAAGCAATGTCTTTCAATGCGCCATGTCCTCCTCCCGGCTGGCAGAGCCCTCCACCAATGATAGAAACTAACTTTATTAAGTAATTTGAGTTAAAAAACAATCCAATAAAAAGCAATTCACTTGCAAAGTAGAAATATTCTACAGGCTAGATGACGTGCAAAAGAGCAAAAACCTGTTCCCTGACGTTTCGCAGGGTTGCTGCTTCCTCAGAGGGATAGTGTGGAAAAGATGCTGCTGTGTTTTAAATAACAGTTGAGGGAGGTAATTAGCAGACCTGCCCCAAGTGTCAAATAAACCAATGAGAGGGGTTCTGTCTAAATTGGTTGGCTGTGGTTGGTTGATAGTTTTTTTTCAAATTTGAATTTTGGAGGGAAATTCTGTGTAGTGTTCTGATAGGTCAATGGTGAGAGGCGTGTCCCAATTCGGGAGGGAAAGTAAGTGATTGGTGCAGATATGTCAAGGTCCACTGATGTGGAGTTCCCAAAGGGGATTGATTATACAAGGATTGCCATGGTCTAATGGATAGAGCCATGGCCCTTCACCTGGGAGGGCAGGGTTCGATTCCCCCAACATCAACTTTTGGTAAAGATGTAAAAGAGTGTCTAAAGTCAACTTGATCTCAGAGTGGGTAAATTAAATGTGATAGTGGTGTTTTTGGACTAAGTTTTTAGAGGAAAATCGTGTAGTATTCTACTCGGCCCATAGGGAGGGATATGTTCTAGAAGTGGTTTTGTATATTGAGTGGATGATTATGGATTACTGAGGGAGTTTGCTAATAGAATATGTCTAGTCTAGTGGACAGAGCCGTGGCCCCTCACCTGGGAGAGCAGGGTTCAAACCCTGCGCCGCCAATTTTGCAAGGGTGCCATGGGATGGCCACCGGAAGCTAGATCTCAAAATGGAGTCCTGGAATAGGTGTCTACTATTGGTTAGAAAGGTACATCAGTATTTAGTTTCAATCCAGATATCAGTAAATTCTTAATAGAATGAGTTGAAATTCAGGACACGCCTCATGCTCATGAATAGAGCTAGTGTATGTGTGTTTGTGATGGTTATGTAGTGTATGTGTCTGTATGGATGTGAGGATACCTATATGCGCCTGTCATGGGTTAGTAATGTATGTGTATATGTGCAACTGCGGTGTTATGTGGTGGAAAGATATGTAAGGTGTGTGTACTACTGTAGCCGTAGATGCGTGCGCGGCTGCACATAAAAACATACGCACATGCATACACACATGCACATATACACACCCCCACATACACATGTATGTGTGTGTGTAAAAAGAAGACTACCATATTTTTATAGAAGATCGTTTTGGTTATAAAACCAGGTTAGCGGCACGGGCTGGGTTAGGGTTGGGTTAGGGTTTGGGTTTGAGGTTAGGGGTTCCTACTTTAATTGCACAGGCCTGCTAACTAGGAATTAAGGTAGAAGATAGTGCATGTGTGTCTGCATGCCTATTGGGATGTAGTTTATGTATGGCTGTAGTAGTGGTGAAAGTAGTGGCGTGATTGTAGTAGTAACTTATGTGAAGTAATGATTATTAAGAAATGTGTATGTTGTGTGTGTGTGTGTGTGTGGGGGGGGGGGGGGGGGGGGGGGAGTTTTTTTTGTTCTTTGTAAGTCCATATTTTTAGGGTTAAGGTTAGGATTAAAGGTTAGGAGTAGAGGTTAGGGTTGAATATAGGATTCGGGTTAGGGTTAGGGATAAAGGTTAGGGTTAGATTTAGGTAAAAGGTACAGGGTTAGGGTTAGGGGTTGGGATTTAGGGTTAGGATCATAAGTTTAGTTGACTGCACCAGTTATTAAAGATCTGTTTGGCTGTGGATCGGGTCCAATGGATGTTATCTCGTTCTGTGAAAAAAGTATCATGTGGAATTTCTGTTAGAATAGAATATTGTGTTGCCATGGTATTATTGATTAGTTTGAGATTGCTTTGTTGTGTTGGAGTAAGTTTGGATGAGTAATTTATGATTGGGAAGTAAATGTCTGCATTAGGGAAAACCATCTCTGCTGTCCTGAAAAGTGTTTTAAGTTGTTTAATGGAAGTTTGTTTTGCATCCTGGTCCTTGTTGTTGATTCCAATGGAAAAGACAACTATTTGAACTGATGGGTCTGGTGGAGTTTTTTTGCAGATCTCTTGAAAATGATAGCTGTTAGCTCCCGGATAGCTATCCAGTTGGACCTGTGGGTAGTTATGTGGGGGAATTCTGTTAATATTAGAGTCTCCTAAAATGAGAATTGGTTTAGTGGCTTTGAATGACCAGGCTGCAATTTTCCTGTTAGAACCAACCAAATGATAGTTGGGTCTGTATTTGCCAGGAGGAGAAGAAAGCAGTGGTACTGTTCTGGAGGGAGAGTAGAAGTCAGTCTGAAGGGCGTGAGATGTAGTAGCTGTGCTCAAGGGGTTAGAGTCCAGGTTCCGTTCTACAGTCTCCAGAGAGGGGAAAAATTTGAAATTTTGTGCGAGTGAGGGGGTACAGGGAGTGTCAGGAATTAGCTCTGGTAGAGTAGTTGAATCTGAAGGGGAAGTAGAATTAAGCAGAGTGAAGGGGGCATTCTGATTCAAGGGGCTAGACTTAGCGCCAGCATCAGGGGGAGAGGGAAGAACATGAATTTGCTCTGTGACAGAAGATGGGGTTGCATTAGTCAGAGGGGGGAGGTTGGTAAAAGTAGTAGTAGTAATGTCAGGTCTGTAAGTAGATAGAGTACCACCTTCTTGGTCTCCTGAATGTAAATCAGATGACAAAATGGAAGGAGGTGGAAATACATTATCTGTATTAAGCGTATGTGATGCCTGGTAGGTCTGCTGTGGAAGCGGAGGCCCACCAGATGGAATTTTTAAGGAGGGCTCAGGTTGGGTTTCGCTAGTGGCACGAGTAGCCTTTAGCTGCCCACTCATCATGTCTGCCTCTCCTAATAGTGGAGTTTTGTCTTTAGGTGGGATCCGCTGCCCAGCCTGGCCAAACCGGAATTCGGCATCACCTGTTTGGGATGATTGAGAAGAGGTGAAAATATTATCAGAAGTGACCACAGAAACATTCGAGTGACTATTCAGAGTGAGAGTGTGTAAGTTGGAAATTTCACTTGGTCTTCTACAGGGAGGGATAATTTGGGCCTCCACCGTAATAGTCCGTTTAGTGCTCAAAGGTGTAGGGGATATATGTTGAGCAGGATAAATGGGGGATATCTGTGGGGTAGAAAGGTCATTTTGTATTTCCTGATTTGGTAAGGGATCCCAAAAAATTCTTTTGGTTCTTTGTGGTAGAGGTGTTGAAGAGGTTGGTTCGACAGAAGTCTGTTTAGCCTGTGTAGTTGTCTGGTCGTCCTCCATGTTTGGTCCTGTTTGTACCAGGGAGTGTGGAATATATTTTTTTATTGTATAAATTGGTTGTTTAGTGTCACTTAGGTCTTGTTTGGGGTCTGTTAGAATATTTTGTTGAGTTTCCTGAAGAGGGCTTGTTTGTATAGTCCTAGTTACTTTCGTCACGGTGGTTGTTTGTGGGAATAAGTGTGGGCCTAACGGCTCAGGCAAAGGTGGAAATAAATCCTCGTCCGGTAGTTCAGGAATAACCGGAAGTGAGTTTTCCAGCTTGTTTCTAGTCCTGGAACGGGGTGGATACGTGTTATTTTTATTTAAAGTTGTTATTTCTTTCTGGTCCATCTTCAAAATGTGATGGACCTTTGTTAGTGTATCTTCTGTTAGTCTAGTTCCGTATCGTTTGCCAGCCCAGCCAGTAGCTATCTGTAAGGCCAATTTATTTTGAAGAGCAGTTGTAGTGAAAGTAGATATAGTTTGACTATAGTGCTCATGTAATATTTCCATGTTTGTTTGCATCCAGTGTGTTGTGTTAATTTGTATTTTCTTCTTTGTGTCTTCTGTTGGCGTGGATGGTTTAATGAAATCTGTTAATTTATTTACTTGTCTTGTCATGCCCAATGGAAAATTGCCTGTGGCCAATGCTTTATCCACCGTGTTTTTATGGTGTACTGCCTGTATTAATTTGAAATATTGTTTGCTTATATTCCTAGTCGTTTCATCTGGAGGCCCTGAGAGTGTTTGATAATGTTGCATGAATTGTTGTCCGTGTGGGTTTAATGGTGTATGGTAATGTTGTGTATAGTGTCTCTTGCGTTGTCTAATGGTTGTTATATTCGTGTTAATATTCATCAAAGGTTGTGGTGTGTGATTATGTCTAGTGGGGTTGTGAAGAGCATCATTTTCCGGCCTGCTCCTGTGCACGGTCCTGCCTTGTGACCAAAAATGGTGTATCATTTAGGTGTTGGTGCTCTTACCTGAGGGAATTGGTCCAAATAATATCAGAAAGTAGGCCTGGTCGGTTGAGATTTTCCACTGGATGTCTGTCCGGTGTTGGGCAATCAGTTGTCCAAGTCAGATAGTTGCAAGATGGATCCTGATCTTCTCCTGGAGAACAGTAATCCTGTAGCAAAGACTTTCTGGAAAGTTTTTAGTTTAGAAAGCAATGTCTTTCAATGCGCCATGTCCTCCTCCCGGCTGGCAGAGCCCTCCACCAATGATAGAAACTAACTTTATTAAGTAATTTGAGTTAAAAAACAATCCAATAAAAAGCAATTCACTTGCAAAGTAGAAATATTCTACAGGCTAGATGACGTGCAAAAGAGCAAAAACCTGTTCCCTGACGTTTCGCAGGGTTGCTGCTTCCTCAGAGGGATAGTGTGGAAAAGATGCTGCTGTGTTTTAAATAACAGTTGAGGGAGGTAATTAGCAGACCTGCCCCAAGTGTCAAATAAACCAATGAGAGGGGTTCTGTCTAAATTGGTTGGCTGTGGTTGGTTGATAGTTTTTTTCAAATTTGAATTTTGGAGGGAAATTCTGTGTAGTGTTCTGATAGGTCAATGGTGAGAGGCGTGTCCCAATTCGGGAGGGAAAGTAAGTGATTGGTGCAGATATGTCAAGGTCCACTGATGTGGAGTTCCCAAAGGGGATTGATTATACAAGGATTGCCATGGTCTAATGGATAGAGCCATGGCCCTTCACCTGGGAGGGCAGGGTTCGATTCCCCCAACATCAACTTTTGGTAAAGATGTAAAAGAGTGTCTAAAGTCAACTTGATCTCAGAGTGGGTAAATTAAATGTGATAGTGGTGTTTTTGGACTAAGTTTTTAGAGGAAAATCGTGTAGTATTCTACTCGGCCCATAGGGAGGGATATGTTCTAGAAGTGGTTTTGTATATTGAGTGGATGATTATGGATTACTGAGGGAGTTTGCTAATAGAATATGTCTAGTCTAGTGGACAGAGCCGTGGCCCCTCACCTGGGAGAGCAGGGTTCAAACCCTGCGCCGCCAATTTTGCAAGGGTGCCATGGGATGGCCACCGGAAGCTAGATCTCAAAATGGAGTCCTGGAATAGGTGTCTACTATTGGTTAGAAAGGTACATCAGTATTTAGTTTCAATCCAGATATCAGTAAATTCTTAATAGAATGAGTTGAAATTCAGGACACGCCTCATGCTCATGAATAGAGCTAGTGTATGTGTGTTTGTGATGGTTATGTAGTGTATGTGTCTGTATGGATGTGAGGATACCTATATGCGCCTGTCATGGGTTAGTAATGTATGTGTATATGTGCAACTGCGGTGTTATGTGGTGGAAAGATATGTAAGGTGTGTGTACTACTGTAGCCGTAGATGCGTGCGCGGCTGCACATAAAAACATACGCACATGCATACACACATGCACATATACACACCCCCACATACACATGTATGTGTGTGTGTAAAAAGAAGACTACCATATTTTTATAGAAGATCGTTTTGGTTATAAAACCAGGTTAGCGGCACGGGCTGGGTTAGGGTTGGGTTAGGGTTTGGGTTTGAGGTTAGGGGTTCCTACTTTAATTGCACAGGCCTGCTAACTAGGAATTAAGGTAGAAGATAGTGCATGTGTGTCTGCATGCCTATTGGGATGTAGTTTATGTATGGCTGTAGTAGTGGTGAAAGTAGTGGCGTGATTGTAGTAGTAACTTATGTGAAGTAATGATTATTAAGAAATGTGTATGTTGTGTGTGTGTGTGTGTGTGGGGGGGGGGGGGGGGGGGGGGGTTTTTTTTTTTATTTTTAAATCCAAATTTTTAGGGTTAAGGTTAGGATTAAAGGTTAGGAGTAGAGGTTAGGGTTGAATATAGGATTCGGGTTAGGGTTAGGGATAAAGGTTAGGGTTAGATTTAGGTAAAAGGTACAGGGTTAGGGTTAGGGGTTGGGATTTAGGGTTAGGATCATAAGTTTAGTTGACTGCACCAGTTATTAAAGATCTGTTTGGCTGTGGATCGGGTCCAATGGATGTTATCTCGTTCTGTGAAAAAAGTATCATGTGGAATTTCTGTTAGAATAGAATATTGTGTTGCCATGGTATTATTGATTAGTTTGAGATTGCTTTGTTGTGTTGGAGTAAGTTTGGATGAGTAATTTATGATTGGGAAGTAAATGTCTGCATTAGGGAAAACCATCTCTGCTGTCCTGAAAAGTGTTTTAAGTTGTTTAATGGAAGTTTGTTTTGCATCCTGGTCCTTGTTGTTGATTCCAATGGAAAAGACAACTATTTGAACTGATGGGTCTGGTGGAGTTTTTTTGCAGATCTCTTGAAAATGATAGCTGTTAGCTCCCGGATAGCTATCCAGTTGGACCTGTGGGTAGTTATGTGGGGGAATTCTGTTAATATTAGAGTCTCCTAAAATGAGAATTGGTTTAGTGGCTTTGAATGACCAGGCTGCAATTTTCCTGTTAGAACCAACCAAATGATAGTTGGGTCTGTATTTGCCAGGAGGAGAAGAAAGCAGTGGTACTGTTCTGGAGGGAGAGTAGAAGTCAGTCTGAAGGGCGTGAGATGTAGTAGCTGTGCTCAAGGGGTTAGAGTCCAGGTTCCGTTCTACAGTCTCCAGAGAGGGGAAAAATTTGAAATTTTGTGCGAGTGAGGGGGTACAGGGAGTGTCAGGAATTAGCTCTGGTAGAGTAGTTGAATCTGAAGGGGAAGTAGAATTAAGCAGAGTGAAGGGGGCATTCTGATTCAAGGGGCTAGACTTAGCGCCAGCATCAGGGGGAGAGGGAAGAACATGAATTTGCTCTGTGACAGAAGATGGGGTTGCATTAGTCAGAGGGGGGAGGTTGGTAAAAGTAGTAGTAGTAATGTCAGGTCTGTAAGTAGATAGAGTACCACCTTCTTGGTCTCCTGAATGTAAATCAGATGACAAAATGGAAGGAGGTGGAAATACATTATCTGTATTAAGCGTATGTGATGCCTGGTAGGTCTGCTGTGGAAGCGGAGGCCCACCAGATGGAATTTTTAAGGAGGGCTCAGGTTGGGTTTCGCTAGTGGCACGAGTAGCCTTTAGCTGCCCACTCATCATGTCTGCCTCTCCTAATAGTGGAGTTTTGTCTTTAGGTGGGATCCGCTGCCCAGCCTGGCCAAACCGGAATTCGGCATCACCTGTTTGGGATGATTGAGAAGAGGTGAAAATATTATCAGAAGTGACCACAGAAACATTCGAGTGACTATTCAGAGTGAGAGTGTGTAAGTTGGAAATTTCACTTGGTCTTCTACAGGGAGGGATAATTTGGGCCTCCACCGTAATAGTCCGTTTAGTGCTCAAAGGTGTAGGGGATATATGTTGAGCAGGATAAATGGGGGATATCTGTGGGGTAGAAAGGTCATTTTGTATTTCCTGATTTGGTAAGGGATCCCAAAAAATTCTTTTGGTTCTTTGTGGTAGAGGTGTTGAAGAGGTTGGTTCGACAGAAGTCTGTTTAGCCTGTGTAGTTGTCTGGTCGTCCTCCATGTTTGGTCCTGTTTGTACCAGGGAGTGTGGAATATATTTTTTTATTGTATAAATTGGTTGTTTAGTGTCACTTAGGTCTTGTTTGGGGTCTGTTAGAATATTTTGTTGAGTTTCCTGAAGAGGGCTTGTTTGTATAGTCCTAGTTACTTTCGTCACGGTGGTTGTTTGTGGGAATAAGTGTGGGCCTAACGGCTCAGGCAAAGGTGGAAATAAATCCTCGTCCGGTAGTTCAGGAATAACCGGAAGTGAGTTTTCCAGCTTGTTTCTAGTCCTGGAACGGGGTGGATACGTGTTATTTTTATTTAAAGTTGTTATTTCTTTCTGGTCCATCTTCAAAATGTGATGGACCTTTGTTAGTGTATCTTCTGTTAGTCTAGTTCCGTATCGTTTGCCAGCCCAGCCAGTAGCTATCTGTAAGGCCAATTTATTTTGAAGAGCAGTTGTAGTGAAAGTAGATATAGTTTGACTATAGTGCTCATGTAATATTTCCATGTTTGTTTGCATCCAGTGTGTTGTGTTAATTTGTATTTTCTTCTTTGTGTCTTCTGTTGGCGTGGATGGTTTAATGAAATCTGTTAATTTATTTACTTGTCTTGTCATGCCCAATGGAAAATTGCCTGTGGCCAATGCTTTATCCACCGTGTTTTTATGGTGTACTGCCTGTATTAATTTGAAATATTGTTTGCTTATATTCCTAGTCGTTTCATCTGGAGGCCCTGAGAGTGTTTGATAATGTTGCATGAATTGTTGTCCGTGTGGGTTTAATGGTGTATGGTAATGTTGTGTATAGTGTCTCTTGCGTTGTCTAATGGTTGTTATATTCGTGTTAATATTCATCAAAGGTTGTGGTGTGTGATTATGTCTAGTGGGGTTGTGAAGAGCATCATTTTCCGGCCTGCTCCTGTGCACGGTCCTGCCTTGTGACCAAAAATGGTGTATCATTTAGGTGTTGGTGCTCTTACCTGAGGGAATTGGTCCAAATAATATCAGAAAGTAGGCCTGGTCGGTTGAGATTTTCCACTGGATGTCTGTCCGGTGTTGGGCAATCAGTTGTCCAAGTCAGATAGTTGCAAGATGGATCCTGATCTTCTCCTGGAGAACAGTAATCCTGTAGCAAAGACTTTCTGGAAAGTTTTTAGTTTAGAAAGCAATGTCTTTCAATGCGCCATGTCCTCCTCCCGGCTGGCAGAGCCCTCCACCAATGATAGAAACTAACTTTATTAAGTAATTTGAGTTAAAAAACAATCCAATAAAAAGCAATTCACTTGCAAAGTAGAAATATTCTACAGGCTAGATGACGTGCAAAAGAGCAAAAACCTGTTCCCTGACGTTTCGCAGGGTTGCTGCTTCCTCAGAGGGATAGTGTGGAAAAGATGCTGCTGTGTTTTAAATAACAGTTGAGGGAGGTAATTAGCAGACCTGCCCCAAGTGTCAAATAAACCAATGAGAGGGGTTCTGTCTAAATTGGTTGGCTGTGGTTGGTTGATAGTTTTTTTCAAATTTGAATTTTGGAGGGAAATTCTGTGTAGTGTTCTGATAGGTCAATGGTGAGAGGCGTGTCCCAATTCGGGAGGGAAAGTAAGTGATTGGTGCAGATATGTCAAGGTCCACTGATGTGGAGTTCCCAAAGGGGATTGATTATACAAGGATTGCCATGGTCTAATGGATAGAGCCATGGCCCTTCACCTGGGAGGGCAGGGTTCGATTCCCCCAACATCAACTTTTGGTAAAGATGTAAAAGAGTGTCTAAAGTCAACTTGATCTCAGAGTGGGTAAATTAAATGTGATAGTGGTGTTTTTGGACTAAGTTTTTAGAGGAAAATCGTGTAGTATTCTACTCGGCCCATAGGGAGGGATATGTTCTAGAAGTGGTTTTGTATATTGAGTGGATGATTATGGATTACTGAGGGAGTTTGCTAATAGAATATGTCTAGTCTAGTGGACAGAGCCGTGGCCCCTCACCTGGGAGAGCAGGGTTCAAACCCTGCGCCGCCAATTTTGCAAGGGTGCCATGGGATGGCCACCGGAAGCTAGATCTCAAAATGGAGTCCTGGAATAGGTGTCTACTATTGGTTAGAAAGGTACATCAGTATTTAGTTTCAATCCAGATATCAGTAAATTCTTAATAGAATGAGTTGAAATTCAGGACACGCCTCATGCTCATGAATAGAGCTAGTGTATGTGTGTTTGTGATGGTTATGTAGTGTATGTGTCTGTATGGATGTGAGGATACCTATATGCGCCTGTCATGGGTTAGTAATGTATGTGTATATGTGCAACTGCGGTGTTATGTGGTGGAAAGATATGTAAGGTGTGTGTACTACTGTAGCCGTAGATGCGTGCGCGGCTGCACATAAAAACATACGCACATGCATACACACATGCACATATACACACCCCCACATACACATGTATGTGTGTGTGTAAAAAGAAGACTACCATATTTTTATAGAAGATCGTTTTGGTTATAAAACCAGGTTAGCGGCACGGGCTGGGTTAGGGTTGGGTTAGGGTTTGGGTTTGAGGTTAGGGGTTCCTACTTTAATTGCACAGGCCTGCTAACTAGGAATTAAGGTAGAAGATAGTGCATGTGTGTCTGCATGCCTATTGGGATGTAGTTTATGTATGGCTGTAGTAGTGGTGAAAGTAGTGGCGTGATTGTAGTAGTAACTTATGTGAAGTAATGATTATTAAGAAATGTGTATGTTGTGTGTGTGTGTGTGTGTGTGGGGGGGGGGGGGGGGGGGGGAGTTTTTTTTGTTCTTTGTAAGTCCATATTTTTAGGGTTAAGGTTAGGATTAAAGGTTAGGAGTAGAGGTTAGGGTTGAATATAGGATTCGGGTTAGGGTTAGGGATAAAGGTTAGGGTTAGATTTAGGTAAAAGGTACAGGGTTAGGGTTAGGGGTTGGGATTTAGGGTTAGGATCATAAGTTTAGTTGACTGCACCAGTTATTAAAGATCTGTTTGGCTGTGAGATCGGGTCCAATGGATGTTATCTCGTTCTGTGAAAAAGTATCATGTGGAATTCTGTTAGAATAGAATATTGTGTTGCCATGGTATATTTGATTAGTTTGAGATTGCTTTGTTGTGTTGGAGTAAGTTTGGATGAGTAATTTATGATTGGGAAGTAAATGTCTGCATTAGGGAAAACCATCTCTGCTGTCCCTGAAAAGTGTTTTAAGTTGTTTAATGGAAGTTTGTTTTGCATCCTGGTCCTTGTTGTTGATTCCAATGGAAAAGACAACTATTTGAACTGATGGGTCTGGTGGAGTTTTTTTGCAGATCTCTTGAAAATGATAGCTGTTAGCTCCCGGATAGCTATCCAGTTGGACCTGTGGGTAGTTATGTGGGGGAATTCTGTTAATATTAGAGTCTCCTAAAATGAGAATTGGTTTAGTGGCTTTGAATGACCAGGCTGCAATTTTCCTGTTAGAACCAACCAAATGATAGTTGGGTCTGTATTTGCCAGGAGGAAGAAGAAAGCAGTGGTACTGTTCTGGAGGGAGAGTAGAAGTCAGTCTGAAGGGCGTGAGATGTAGTAGCTGTGCTCAAGGGGTTAGAGTCCAGGTTCCGTTTCTACAGTCTCCAGAGAGGGGGAAAAATTTGAAATTTTGTGCGAGTGAGGGGGTACAGGGAGTGTCAGGAATTTAGCTCTGGTAGAGTAGTTGAATCTGAAGGGGAAGTAGAATTAAGCAGAGTGAAGGGGGCATTCTGATTCAAGGGCTAGACTTAGCGCCAGCATCAGGGGGAGAGGGAAGAACATGAATTTGCTCTGTG